>NW_024340849.1:9265640-9563289 GCF_902729225.1 Pteropus medius
GTGCGTGCGTGCGTGCATGTGTGTGTCGGTGTGGGTTGGCACGTTCGCAGGTAAATGGCATTGAAAGCTAAACCTTCCTTCAGCATCACAGTTCTCCCTTCTTTAACCTGAAACTACTTTGCTTTGTTGTTAAAGTTAAAGCAAACACAACTACTTCCTTACGAAATAAAGACCGAATAACCTGAAGAGCTCAAATAAAATCCACCTTATGACCCAATATTAAAAAAACGGAGACCTTCCCCATGGAGGAAATCTCACAGCAGACTGGGGAGAACAGACCGATTTAACTTGAGTCTTTTGCTTGTTTATGCTCCTTTCGAGCCCCTGCCCCATTTGCCAACAAAAGAATGCCCTCTCACAGGCGAGGCATTCCGCCTGCCCCTGTCTGCCGTGATGATTTTCATGTGAATTTAAACTACTTGGCGGTGATTGGAGAAGGGGGAGGATGAGAGATTGAATATCACATCAATCGTGAAAGCTTTCCGCCCCGACTCCCTCGCCTCCCAGGCACTGTTCCAGGCAGGTCGCCCGCCTGCCCGGGGAACCCCACAGAAGACGCAGGCACCGTTTGTCGGCCTGTTGCATCCTGCAGGGTTCAGGCAGGACAGATGGCAGGAGAAGGTGGTCAAGGAAATAGCCACTGGGCAGTGAGTTCTCACCACACCGCGCGAAGTGCTCGCCCTGCGCCGTCTTGAGTCCTGAAAACCACCGGCAGGTGTGAGCATTTCGCCCATTTTCGGGCGAGGAAACTCAAGCTCTGAGAAAGCGAATGATCTGTCAGCTGTGGCATAGCTCCGAAGGGACAGAGTGACGCTTGAGCCCAGGTTGAACTCTGAAGGCCATGCCGTTGGTCACTGCAGCATCCTTAGAAGCAGCCAAGCCTTGGGTATACTCTAAAGTCTGTTTCAACCCGTAGGAATTGGGCAGCCACATGTCACCAAAGCCGTAATTTTCTTACCTATTTCAGGAAAATGTGACTTTTTCTTTCCTGTATTTGTAGTCATTCTGTTTTCTTTTCCAAGAAATCGAAGCATGTGAAGAATTATGTTGTTGCCTCTTCTGGTTATGAGGTGCAGTCTGGGAGTTAGAATTTAGATGCCAGAATGTTGGGATTTGTGTTAATGATCATATATGTATGGACATAGAGACGTTTAAGAGGGGAAACAAGGTGCCGCGTGGAATTAAGAACTAAGAAATCCGAGAAATGCAGGAAACCCCAGCCGAGGGCATCAGAGCTGTACCTTCACCTCCTTCTCTGCCCCGGCCTTCTGGAAAGGCTCGTGTGTGACCAGGGCCCACGGAGTTCTTTCTTGCTGCCTGAGTTAACTAAGCATATTAACTGCATGCAATGCTCAGATCTCATTAATTTTCCACATTGGCTTTGATCTTTTCATTTCAAGGCCCCAAAAGACCCTACAGAGGGAGAACGGATCGCTCCAGTATGTGTAGTCCAACCCCTCATGATGCCTTTCGCTCAGGAAAAAGGTTTTAGTTACCAAGTGACAAAGTTGCACAACGGAACATTCCCCCTCCTTCTTTATCAATACTTAATTAGTATTGACTCCTTTCTCGGCTCGGTCCCATTTCAGAACCTGCACAAATGAACTTTTTCCCTAACTGAACCTTTTAAAGAATATATTTGAAGTATCTTTAAGCCTAAGAATGTAGCTTTTAAACAAGTTATGTATTGATTTGCTCTTACCCTGAATTATTTGTCGCCTGATTTTCCTAAGATTTTTCCTGAAGCAGCCTTTGTGGTTCATTGAACACAAAAAACAAACCATGGACTGGGCTGGGTGGGGGTTCTGGGGACACGGGAAATACAGCGTTTGTTCTCAAGGAGCTTAAGTCTTGTCGAGGAAATAAGACACTTTGAAAAATAGCCATAAGGTAAAATAGAAAATTGTCAAGTGCTGTAATTTTAATGCTGATGATTACATACCTAAAAGCTGGTTAAATTACAGTTTTATTGAATGCTAACGAATTATTACTCCCCTCCTGCACAGAATTTTTAAAATTCTTTACTTTATCTGGCTTATAATTACGGTGACCACATTTTCCATACCGAAAATTAAGACACATGGTCTGACAAAGGATTCTTGTACCACTTGTTAGGTGTGAGACCACCCATACTTAGCTTTTTTTTTTTTTTAAAGCAGACTTTTTTAGGCCGGCTCAATAAAAATAGAGGTTTGTTAAATAGGTATGTTTTTAGACTTTTCATTAAAAACCTACCATACAAACAGTATTTTATTTTGTTTCTGAATCAACATGTTATATCCTAAAGCACGTTTTTACAGCCTAAGGGTATGTGTTAGCCTATTCATAAAAACATACTGCTGGATAGAGTAATAATACCTGCCATTATCCAGGTATAATAAAAAGGTCCCAAGTGGTCTGCTCCGGGTCTTTAATTTTCCTTTTGAAGATAAAGCTCCTTATTTCACTTTCAAGGTTCAGCGTTTTTGAACCTTGCAAATGATTACCATTGAGGCATGCCAGATGTGAGCAATTGTGAGCAGTAGTTCTTGAAAAGAGGGTGGAGGAGTGACTTTTTCTTCTTTATTTTTCTCTCCATTTTATCATCTGCATTTTCTACACATGTAATTTTTACAGCAGCAAGGCCATGTGGATGGATACCGGATGGGGCTGCTACGGGCCAGGCACGGGACTTTTGAACGTTTAGAGATAAATTAAGTCAGTGTTGGTAATTTAAACAAGATGAAACCAAGGCGACTTGACCAACAGTAAATGGCTTACCCGAAGCCACACAGCTTGTCGGTGGCGGTGGCAGAGCTTGCTCCTGATCCCCAGCTTTCTGCTAAGGTTTCTTGACCTTAGCGTGTTTTCTTCTGTTCTGCGATCACAATTCTCAACTACTCTGATGCTGGGGCAGCCCCAGCCCTGGAGAGGTGGACTTGCAGGCACCAGGACTTCCTCAGGCAGACCATCAGCTAGCCCGAAGTTGAGTTCAAGACCAGTCTTACATACGGTGGTTCCCACTTTCCTGGGGTTCATTGATCTGCTTATCCAGGAGCCCTTGGGACTAGACTTTTACCATTAGTGCTTTACTTGAGGTCGAAGTATCACAGTAAATGGTTGAACCTCTCCTTTCTTTAATAGATGATTTTGACCATTTATTTGTAAGCAGCCTGCATTTAGAAGTTGATTATCTGATTGCACTTTCAAAATATGTCTTCCATCAAAGACATCTCAGATTGTTCAGCTATTAAGATAATTCACCTTCAGATTCAACCTCATGTCAGTATAACCTTTCATCCATTCAATAACTATTTATTGAGCACCGACTGTAAACAGCTATTTTTCCGGGTGCTGAAGATACAACTGTGAACAGATAAAAGTTCCAACCCTTCTACTTACAATGCCATTGGATGGTGTTAATCAGTGTATCAAAAAAAAAAAAAACACTTAACTTGCTAAAAATGTGGAGTGCCATGGAAGCAGAAAGCTAAATCGAAAAGTGAACTGACATTTGTTGGATGTCTACAACCTCGCCATGTGTTGAATATTTTATCTCATTTAATTATCACAACAGCCCTATGAAAGATGACTATGATTATTTTTTACAGAAGAGAAGCCAAGATTGAGGAATGTGATCTGTGTTGCTCAAGCTCATGCTAGTAAGGGAAGAAGTCTTCACGGGTCTTTTCAGTACTGTGCTGGACGTGATTGTATTCCTTTTGAACTACGTATTATGTGTGGCCACCGCATTATCATGGAAAAATACGTTGAAAAGGCATAGGGCACATTTTTGCCAATGTTCATAATAAATAGCAAGAATGTCACTTCATTGGACTCGTTTGAAATGTCACTTAAAATTTAGTTACTAAGTCCATGCTCCCATTACCATTTGTGACAATTTATTCACGTTTCCGAATAGCAGTGGTCGCCGTGGCCACGCTCTGCTTCCGTGACAAGCATCTCACGTGCAGCCCGCACCCAGACTGGCTACTAGATGACCACAGCACCAAGTGCTTCTCAGATAACAAATGACTTTTCATTTGGCTAAGAACTTAGTGATTGACTTCGCTAAAAATAGGTCGTTGATGGTTGAGTATGACATTCATCATGGGGTGCTGATATTTGGGAGTTTTCCTCTTTATACCATGAAACATGCCCACGTGTGGCTGCAGAATTAACCCCACTTCTTAGAAGAAATTGATTAAGAATTTCAGAGAGAGTTTCCTATATATTTGTCTCTAAAAGCAGTTAGTAGAAATATGGAATCTGCCCGTGCTTGGGTGCCCGAACCCTTTGGCATAACTAAACACAGAGTTTAGTATTTCTGGGGCGGAGCGAGAGGCTGGATTAAGTATGGGAGCTGGGGCAAGGTCAAAGGAGAAGGTCTTTTGCTGACTTGGGTCTTGACCAAACAAGCGCTGATGCAGTGCTGTGTGCCGTGGTCGTGGTGTCACATGCGAGGGGCCTTAGGAGATGGGCGCATTTCAGCTGCCCCTTCTCCCCACTCTCTTTGGTCATCTCTCTAGTTTGGGGTCTTTGCAGAGGAGTTGTGTTCAGTTTGTCTCGTCACCCCCAATACTTCCCATCACTCTTGGGATACCATCCAAGCTCCTTGGTCTGATGTACAGTCTTTGACGGCCGGACGCTTTCACAGCTTTAAGCCTCATCTCTCGCCACTTGCCCATTGCTCACAGCCACCTGGGCTGAATTCCTGATCCGCCAACACGGCAAGGGTGCCCCACCCCTTGGAGCCTTGAGCTGCTTTCGACCTCTACCTGGATTGTACTTCTCATTGTTCCAAAGCCCCCGCTTCTTGCCTTCCACGTCTCTGTTAAGTGTCACTCCCTCGGAGAAGCTCCCCCGACGCCCCAGTCCTTCCCTGTCCTGTCACCCTGCTTGAGTCCTCTGGGTAGTTTCGTTATCGTACATCAGTGCTTGGCGGGTTTATTCTTCCAGCTCCGCGAAAGCAGGGATCGAGCTGTCTTATTGTCCCCAACACACCCAGCACCTAGAGCGAGGGTCCCCAACCCCCAGGCTGCGGACCAGTAACTGTCTGTGGCCTGTTAGGAACCGGGCCACACAGCAGGAGGAGAGTGGCAGGTGAGCCAGCGAGCAAAGCTCCATCGGTATCTGCAGCCGCCCCCCAGCGCCAGCATCACCGCCTTGGCTCATCAGGCGTTAGATTCTCACAGGAGCCCCGGTCCCTGGTGTGCCACAAAGGTTGAGGACCACTGGCCTAGAGCACCCGGTCTTTTTTTATTTTTTATTTTTTTCACATTTCACATCTCAACATTTAGCTCCTTCTCATTGGTCAGTGATTAATTTCTCACATACACAGCCTCTCCCTAGGGGATCCAAACGCACTGTGCTTTTAAGCTTTGCAAACTCACTGCCCGAAAACCTTCCTTACTCTCTGGCACCGAAGTCAGAAACCCCACTTAATGCATCAGAAACCTTTAGGGCTTATCCCACACTTCAAAGTCAGCCTCGCTTCTTTAGTGAGCAGCTCCTCTGCTCAGAGACCCACGGTGCACGATTCCACAGACACCCGCCTCCGAGACTTAGATGTGTTTCACGCACACGAAATGCACGTTTTCACTTGAGTAGGCTCATAACACTTGCATACAGATGACCTGTTCCTGAACACACTGGGACTTTATGAAAAACTTTCTAGCTAGAAAGTGGAATTCGGGCAAAGAGAAGCCTGCCATGGACAGAACAAGGGGATTTATGGTGACTAAAATAAAGATTCTCAACGTGGCTTCATTTGCTGCGACAACCCCATGGTTTTTAGGGCTTGAAAACGATCTCCAGGGGCTTGGCCTTCAGGAGGGGAGCCAGGAGAATGCCTTCTTCCCTTGCAGGTGGCCAGGGCCAGGTGGCGTTTGCCTCTGGCGTTGTCACACAGACTTCACAAGTGGAGACTTCAGTCCCATAGTACGGTTGGTGTCCAGCTTCTCATACTTTATGGAACATGACTTCGTAACCTCATCCATTTCGGGAGGAAATCTAGCTTGAATGTCAAAAACCTGGCGTTTGAAAAACCTCAGAAAATTTTAAAAAATAAATTAGGGGCCACCTTTCTATTAGCAGATCACAGAGAACGTACTGCGGCATGAAATCATTTAGTCAGGCTTTGCATTCCAACCCAATTACTTATTCGCTCTAATTCCGTGATGTCACCGTGAACCGGGAGATGATTATTCAGGGTAGATTTAAGTTAACGTTGGATTCCGATGAGGGGGAATGATGGGAAATGGTTATTTTTAATTATTTTTTTTTTATCCTGAGAGGGGGGCATCTGTTCTTTTGCTCAGTTTGACAGTAGGAAGGAAGTAAAGAATCATTTTTAATGGTGAGCTCAGGGGTGAGTAATATGGTAAATCCCATTTTATCCTAAGTACGGTAAATTCTCCATTTAGCTAGAAGAGTGAGGTGTTCTGGTTAGTTCCACATTCCGTTTAACCTAGAGTTACCAATAAGCCACTTCTCTGTGACCAATTTTTATAAAAATTCAAGTATGACAAAATATGCATAACACCAAAACTGTACCAGACACATGTATATATCTTAAAATGACTCAGAAGATCTCGCCAAGCCTCGGGGTCATCAAGAAAAGCATCACTTATCTCAGAAATGGCCGTTAGTGGGGATCGAGGGCTGATGGAAGGGTGCGAGCCTGTGGCTGCTGGTGGAAAGCTGCACTTGATCTCCTGGGAAGAGACGGGGGAAGGGGAGCTGGGGGGAGGGAGTAGGGGATGTTGATATTGTCACCGCTGTTCACCAGAGGTGAAGGACAGTTCTTATTTTCCCAGGTCTCATCAGGCAATCTGTGAGGCTTTTATTGGGCTTACTCAAAGATACACAGACCCTAAAGTGAGATAGGGTATGTGAAGTGTTTAGCGAGGAGTCTAATATAGGGAAACCTTGAGTCAAAACAAAGTAACTTCAGTGCGTGTATCTGTGATCCGTTTGGTTGATTGTTGCTGTTTTCTTTGTGTGTGGAGAGGTGTGAGGGGGGCTTTTCCTTTGCCTCCTTCTTGCCTGGAGGAACTTAGTACTGAAGCTGGGACAGGTGGAAACTTCTTGAAAACCTCTAGCATTGTTTATATTTTTAAATGAAGCATCTGCAGGTGAGAACTGCAAGGAACTATCATGAATTAGGGGTAGCTATGGGAGGGTAAATATTCAAATCTGTTACTATTTTAACTTCTCTGGGACGAGTTTAGAAAGAGAAGAATTAGGAGAAGCAAATGCGACAAAGTCTAGGGCGGTTGTTAATGCGCTTGAAAGGAAGGGTATGTTTTTGTAAATTTTTTGGAAGGCGATTTGACCTTAATTTGAAAATACTAAGTTGATGTATCCCTTCACTCAGCCATTTCATTTCTAAGGAGTTTTCCTGTATATAAGTAAGGACGTCTTTTGTAGCATTGTTTATTTGGTTTCTGCAACAAAAGCAAACGGGAGAAAAAAAAGAAATAACTGGGGAGGGGATTGGCTAGATAATGGTAAATCGATACTATGATATACAATGTGGCTGTTAAAAAAAAACATGATAGATAAATATGAACTCACATAGAAAGATGCCAGAGATTATCACAGAGTGAAAAAGTTGAAGTCTGGGTGGAGAATGTGATCTCATAGATGAGAAAAAAACTTAGCTACCTATATATGTTTTCTGGAGGGATATACAATATACTGTTTCATTAATATACTTAATAATTATGAGTATTATAAATGAAAATTAATAATGACAAATTACGATGGATGTAAACATTGTTTATAGTAAAATATTAAATTACTTATAAGTTTGCTCTCTCATGTTTAAATATTTTCTTACTCAGACCTTTTTGCATGTCACATACACAATTAAACTTCAGTCCAGCTGAGGGTCCTTCAGAATTTCCAGATTGATGCTTTTACTGTTTTTCCAAGAGTGTTACAGATCACGGTGATCACGTTTGTCATTACTTACTGAACTCACACTATTTGTTAAACACTTGTATTTATAGTTTTCTCTAAACCTCACAAAATCCTGAAAGATGATATGGAAACGGAGGCTCTGCTAACTTGAGTAACTTGCCAAAGTCGAACGAACCGCCAGGAGGTTGGGGAGCCAGCGCCCAAACTCGCTCTAACGCCAAAGACCATGCTACGTCCATATGTCCTCCTGCCTCAGACATGGCACTGGCGAATTAACTTCTCACAGTCTGTTTTGCTGTTGCGACAGAGAATTTGAGAAAGGGACATAACAGAAAACATGGTTTTATGGTTTGCTATTCCCCTTGCCTTCTAGCACATTGCACTCACCATCGTTACGAATGTTTTTGCCCCGTGCCTCACGTCTGTCCGAACTTTGAAGACTGGGGCAGCTTCCCAAGCCTGTTTTGGTTCTGCTGATAGGTCCGTGGCGGGGCCAGGTGGAGTACGCCATCCGAAACCCGCTCCCCGCGTCAGGGCTGGGCCCGATGCAGACAGGAACACCACACCATTGTTTATTTTCTGGACATAAAGAACAAAGGAGGGCAAAAGAGCAAAATCTGCTTCGAAAATATCCAAGTAATGTGATTTTTTATGAGCGGAACACATTTTAGGCTCGGCTTGGATTTGGGAGATCTCCAGAGTTCCGTAGGGCGCAGCCAGGTAGGGGCGACGGCATCCGTGGTAGGGAGGCCCTGCCACGCCCCAGCTCCCTTCTCACTTTCCTCCCACGACCTTCATCCATTCTTCATTCCGCTCTTCCCTGAGATGAAGGCGATGCTGGCATTTTCGACCCAGTGAGGTAAGCGGAGTGGGCCTGGAGGGCTATGCCCACACAGTAAGCATCCCACCTAGCTTCAGGACGGGCTTTTGAGAGGAAGTGATAACTACGCTGAGTCCTGGAAGAGAAAGGACGGTGGCACCCGGTTATCGAGGATGAGGGAACGGAACGTGCAGAGGTGGAAGAACTCGGGGCGTCTGTACAGCCGTGAGTGTCCGAGGGGCCGGCCTCCCTTGTGAGTGAAGATATTGAGACTGCAGATTAGTCCTTGACCTGTGAAAGGCCCATCATATCAGCACAGCTAGGGCACAAAAACATTCTTCGAGTAAGTGGCTTTATTTCTAAACATTCCTCCAACACCATTCCCGATACGGTGGGTTTTACAACTCTTTTATCTCCCATATCTGGCCATACTTGTCCTTTCTTCCTGAAGTCACACTGGCAGATGACATACCTGGGCGAGGTGAAAACTTCAGGGACGAGCGTAGAATGAAATGATAACTTCCATTCCTGAAAAGGAACTGTTGGTATAATATCCTTTTTTGCAAAACCCAGGAAATGCTTAAAGCTGGAGTTTCTGTTTTCAATCATGAAGATGGATATTCACGTGAGAGAGGACAGAAGAAAACAGAATGCCCCAGCCTTAGGCTCAGTATTTGAGCTATTTTTATTTGTCACTGACAGAAATATCGAATGGCAACTCTTCCATCTTTCTGGGTACGCAACCAGCACTAAGGCATGCTTCTAAATCTTACGTTTTCTTAACTCCTGACGGTGGAGAAGTCTATTTTCCCAGTGTACAGATGCCATAGTTTGGGACCCTCATCTGGCTTCTAGCTAGCTAGTCGAGGAAACCTTTCTTTGGAGCTCTTTTCCTTACTCTGTTTATTTCATCATCTAAATTTACTTTTTGCCAATGAGCGCGAACACTGAAGAGATAAAAACCAAATTAAAAACCAAGTTCATGTGTGACAATGCACTAATCAACCTGAAAAAGTGAGAAGAATCTATACAGTGGACTTCAGAAAGTCAGCTGAGTAGAAACAAGGGCAATACATACATAGTTTTAAACTAACACCTATTCTGGTTCAAGATCAGTCATAACTGGAATTGGAAAGAAAGGATGAAAAAATCACATGTGGTTAGGGACAAGAATGGTCATATCACATAAAAAATGAATTTAGCTAAAAGAGACAGTGAAACGCTATTCTTTAAATGTCATCAAATTTCCACTAATTATAAGTTAAAGGCAGGCAGTCAATCCCTTAGACATAAAAAAAAACTAGTTGAAAACTGAGCGTCCCATAGCGAATAGTAGGCGTCGTAGGGTACGTTAGTCCCATGTGCATGATAAAGACAACAAAGCAACATAAGTATAACTGTGATGAAATGTGTGTAAAGCACTTTGAACTCCACAGAAGTAAGCACAGTATAAATAGATAGCATGCTCGGGCAGAGAAAATCAAGTGCTATTTTGCACTTGGGCTAGTGACAATTTATTGTTCGGGCTCTCCAGTTGAGTCAGTGTTTATGTGGCGCTGTATATTAACTGAGACAAAAATAGTTCGTACGCATCACTGTCTTGGATAGATTACTGAGTGATCAGCAGAAACTGTACCGAGTGGCCACTCCCCTATAAGCGAAAGATTTATAATATTTAAAATATCCATCTTCAAAATCCAAGCTGTTTTGTCTGGTAATAAATCTGGCTCAAAAACAATGCCGTGTGGCGTATGTAATGGAAAAAGGCAGTAAATTGGTTAACATCCCAAACTCAGGGTTCTCATTGCCTGGATTCAAGTCCCAGCTCTGTCACCTATGAGATATGTTGACCTTGGGCGAGTTATTTAACCTCTCGATACCTCATCGATGATTGGGGTTAACCATGGTTCCCACCTCGCAGGGTGGTTGTAAAAGCGAAATGAGTTAATACAACAAAGCCTTTAGATACAGTGCCTGATGCAGAGGAAGTTTTAAGTCTCTGTGTCTGTCTTCACCCTTTTCTCTTCTGCACGGATATTTTTAACAACCATTTCTTGAGCACCTCCCACGGGGTAGGCACTTTGTTCCCACACTGCTCAGCCTTGCCTACACCTTCTGTAGTCACAGTCAAGCCCTTGAATCCGCGTCTTATTTGACTTCAAGACCCATCCTTTAATCACGCTACCGAACTGCTTTTCTTTAGACACACGTCTTTCAGAACACCTTTCCGGATTAACTTCCCCCAGTTCTGGCTCCGTCCTTGATCCGTGTGGGGCACGTTTTTATTTGTGACGTTGACTGTGTTTGATCATTTCCTATATATATTACATCTCCCCAAGTCCTGTGTTCTTTGGGAGGAAGTATCTCTCATGACACCTTCCGGTCAACCTTTTGACAGGCTTTCCATCTGATTATATCAGAATCAGGCGTGGCCGCAGGACTCAACACATCAGAGCTGACACTGGCTGTGAAGGTCCCCTGTCGCTCAGGTGCAGGGCAGAGGTCTCGCTGCTTCTGGCGCCGAGGAAATCATGCCTGGCGTCCCGACCCCGTCAAACTCAGCTCGTTTCCAAACCTACAGTCTTCACTCGAGAAGTGTAGAAGTTCAGGAAGTGGCCGTGGAAGACGTTCAACAATTTGTGGGGCTGTCTCAGGGGAGGCTAAGGGAATGACCCCCAGAGACCACCAAGGCAGCCATCACTTGCTGAATTCACCCCAGTCTTGGGTCTGAACCTCATCTTGGCACCTCAGACCCCTGATTTGTCCATCCTCCAAGGACGGATCAAGCTCTTAGGGGCCGGCTCCCATTAATAATAGCCCAGTGGACAGGTGCTCACACCAGAATGCCAGCCTAGTCATTTGAAAGGTGGCAGGTGTACTTCCCTGCCCCAGCCCTTGCCCTCTCTGTGGGCAGGTTTTTCTGGGAACCCAGATGGGCTTCAGAGGAAGCTTGGTGAGCACAGAATCCGAACAAAGGAAGTCAGGAAACCGGGTTGGTGTCAAGATAATGGCACCGGGATGAACGACATCACACACCTACTCCCTCGGTGAGTCGGCCGGGGTTGGCATGGATAATGCCACTGTTGGTCTTTCTAGCTCACTGACCATAACTGCGAAGCCTCTGTTTGGACGGGCCCAGCCAGTCCCTAGATGCATGTGTCAAGTCCTCGTTAAACCTTTCAGGATTAGGTCCATTCCGTTTCTTTAAGGTGCCTTTTTCTTGTCCGCTCTGGCCGCCATGTGTCTGCGCCTGTGTGGACCAGGTGACAGCGCCTGCCGGAGGGGCGGGGCTTTGTACATGCCGTGGAGCGGGGAACGATGCTCCATGGCGAGTCGTCCTCAGAGGACATCCGGAGTCAGGCGACAAGGAAGGAGTGAGTTATTCTCGCTAAAGTAAATCACGCCGCTTCATGTACACAAGAAATAAGAGGAGACAACGGAATTCCCTCCGGGCGACTGTTTACTCCTCCGGCTGCGTGGCTCTGGGTGTCCGGCTGCGTGGCTCTGGGGGTCCGTGCGGAGTTCTCCGACGCTCTTTTCAAGCCCCGACAGCCACCCCCCCGCGCCGCGCCGTACAGAGGGCGATGTCACGATGCTCCCTTGCTCTGAACCCCTACCGCACATGTGACTGTTCACATGCCACCCCTCGTCTTCAGTCACCTTTTTCAGAGTTGGGTTAATTCCTGACGTCTTTGAAACGCCTCTCGTTTAGAAGCCGCTTTGGCTCTCCGAGGTCCCCACGGGCACAGCTGAGCTGGCCGCCAGAGCGTGGGGCCCCCCATCTGCAGCTGTCTCATGAGGAGCAGCTGTCCCAAGCCAAGAGAGGGAAGCCTCTGTCCCTCACCGTTCCTGAGTCCTCACACTCCTGTGGCTGTGGCTCAGCTGACGCGGAGCCCCTCGGGGTCGGGGGCGTGTCCCACCACACTGATCCCGCAGGAGGCTCCTGTTCCTCACCTGGGGAGCAGAAGGAGCGCACACCCCACCTCTGCTCTTCTTCTCTGCCCTGTTCCTGGCCCACAGCCCAGGAGAAGGAGAGGAAGTTCCAGAGGAGTCACTTCCTGCCCTCCCGGGCGGCCTGCACGCGGAGGTGCTGCTGCCCGTTCTGCATCTGATCTGCCAGCCGATCTGGCTCCTTGAGGAAAGTTTTGTGTTTGCTGTCCTTCCCCAGCGCTTCCTGGTTCGTGGCGAGCAGTGGGTTGAAGTCCCACTTTCAATATGACGCACATTTGCTCACTCATTGGTGACCCGCGTGC
The DNA here is from genome assembly GCF_902729225.1 of Pteropus medius. Classification (NCBI taxonomy): domain Eukaryota; kingdom Metazoa; phylum Chordata; class Mammalia; order Chiroptera; family Pteropodidae; genus Pteropus; species Pteropus medius. The sequence goes on from NW_024340849.1 coordinate 9,278,619, forward strand.
ACCAGGCTTTGCATCAAAGGGCTGGAGATACAGCGCATCTTCCCACAGCAGACCGTGACTTCAGCGGGTTGCCCAGCCCGTCGGATGTTTCAGGAAGGCTCCACTTCCAGCCAGCTCACCCCTGATGGGCTGCAGTCTGTACTGTGCACAGAATCCTTTGCCATGAGTTGTCCTTGTCCTCAGGCACATGCCCAAGGCGGGCACATAAGGTGTGTGAGTCTGAAAGGCTTCCCTACGGAGACGGGTGCAAAGCAGAGCTCTGTGAAACTTTCTGTGCGACGTGGGTGTCTGTGCCTGTGTGTCGTAAAACTGGGGAGCTGCTTTGCAGAACGGGCCAGTGAAGCGGTTTTATGGCCTGCTTGGTGGCGTCGATCTTAACTGGCGGGGGCGAGCTGAGTTTGCTCAGCCATCCTGCTTCAGCCCCTTGACTGTGCGGGGCGGCTGTGGTGGCCGCTCTTTTTCTGTCACCTACGTTCCCTGGACATTCCCTGTCCCAAGGGAGCAGCGTGCTTTCCCAGGGTCCCTCTGCAGAGACACGCCAAGGCACACTTTGCCCGTCCAGGCGCCCGGTCCTCACTCCATGTGGTCAGGTGTTTTCTCGGCTGACGTGGCTGGAGTGTCACTGCAGGCTCCCCTGGTGGTCGGCCACCTCTTCAGCCTGAGTGTGACCAGGTGGAGTTCTGGATTCTTCAGGATGCATCTGGCTGGTCTAAATAAGGCAGGTCCCCTCGATCTGAGCTGCACGTGAGACCCCCTGGGAATTTTTAAGAATCCCGATGCCCAGGTTGCATGCTGGACAAATTCCATCAGACTCTGTGGGTGGGACCCAGGACTTCCTGAGTGAGGTCACCATGCTGGAAAGACGGAGAGCAACCTCTCTGAGGGAAAGCAGAAAGGGTGAGGGCACAGCAAGATGGGGAGAGGGAAGAATAACCAGGGAGGAGAGGGGCGAGGCAGAGGCGGCTGGGCGTGGTGGACAGTAGCAGCACCACCAGCACGTGCCTGGTCCCCCTGCAGAAGGGCCGCCGCCCAGCCCCCGGCCCCCAGGGTGCACACGCGAGGAAACGAGGCAGCACTGGGATTCAGTTGTGGTATTTTGCATCTGGTCTTTCCCTCGATGAACTTCTTAGCCGCTGTGCAACCCTAGACGTAGAGTCCACTCGAACGTCTCTGAGCTTCTGAGTCCTCATCGACGACGGAACAGGGACGGTCACTCACAGCTGCGGGTGGCGGTGTGACTCGGGTGGAATGACGGGGAGGCTGGGCATCCGCCTGGCATTCTGCAGGCGGCGCCAGCGTTTCTCATCAGTTATTTCCCTCTGTTCTCCTGAAAGGCAGTGGTTCTGGGGTGGTGGTGGTTTGGGGGAGCAAAAGGAAGTACAGAGGCTCTTGCAAGGACCCGTGCATCTGTATTTTTGCCACGCTCCGGGATGATTCTGATACAGCCCAATCTGGGGAGCCCTGTTGTCAGGGAAAGCCGAATCCTTCCCGTCTCTGTAGGCGAGGCCCTCTGCCACGGGAATTCATCACCTTCTACTTGCTTGCTTTTCACCTCCTGGTTTCCTGAACTTTCTAATGATTTCAGTGAACTACTGCCTCACCCCAACATAGAAAAGAGGGGTGTTTGAGGCGCGTTGGTGGGGGGCAGGCCCACAGCGGGGTAATTTTGGTGAGGTTACACCTTTCATTTACAAGTCAAACTGAACCGATCTCTAAAACTGGCACCCTCCAAATTAGTAACCCCAGGCTGAACAAGGCGAAAACTTTTTCGGTTCTGACTGCAGAGGCAAAAATGAGTTGTCTCTCACCCTGAAAGCATCTCATTTGGAGCCTTCGATCATCAGCTGTGGGAGTCAAAGCGAAACAAAGCATCTTTTCAGTGTTAATATTTATTTTTAAAGCTTGAGAAGCCCCTTGGACCAGAGAATCAAAGGGTCTGTGCATTGACAAGTTTCCATGGGTAGTGTGAGAACGTTGGTCTGTGGGAGCCGTAAGGACTTTTGGTGGATTTACTGCTTATTGTTTCTGTTGTAACTATAATAGGAAAAAGGATGTGTCTGCCCAAAAAAGCAGCTCCTGCAGGGGGCCCTGCTTCACAGACCTGGGGGCTGAGTGGCGTGAGCTTCGATGCTGCAGCCCCATGCGAAGGGGGTTTCTGGGGTGCGGATGGGAGGTCTACCTACTCTCCCATGTAGCGTCAGCCCCACTGCTTCTGGAAGGCCGAGTTCTCACCCGGAGCAGCCTCGCCACTCGGCTGGCTGGCAGCAAATCATCCACGTTGGCCTGGGAAAATGGAAAATGCCATGTAGACTAAGCCTGGGTTGCGGGGTGGGCAGACAGCCCGCCTCTCCCGCCTCTCTCCAGGGGGATAAATGCAGCCCAGGGGCCCCTGTTGCTCAAGGGAGCCAGCGAGTGGTTCATTTTCCACTTCAGGGAGGAGGAGAGGCCATGCCGGCTGCAGTTTTCGCTTAAGGACAGAGATTCCTAGCAACACCAAGGGCTTCTGCTTTATGGCGGGATTTTAATCTTCCTCTCCCCGGCTTGTCACGATTTGGTGAGGGTGCTGCTGTTTGGTTCAGGAAAGCAACTTTATACGTGACATTTATCTTCATGTTACCGAAACTCGTTTTCCATAACCCGTCAGGGGTTAATAAATTATCTGCTAGGAATCTTTAGAGGATTTGGAAGGGAGAGATGGGGTGGAAAGGAAGGCAGGAATGCTGCAGAAATAGGTTGTTGTTTTTTTTTAATCCTGTCAAAATTTGTGCTTAATTGATAGGTGACTAGCATAGGTTGCCATATGCTTGTTTAGCTGGGGACCCTGGAGGTCTTTCATGAATGAAGGGGGATGAGAAGCATTCAGCAAAATACCCTTTAAGTCTTGGTGAGAAAATAGAATGCTGAATGAACGAGCAGCGTCCCCACAGTGTGAAATTTTATGTCTACTGAGCCACCTACTGAGTGCCAGGTTCCCTTCGAGGCACCACAGGCATCAACCCATTTCGTCTTCACAGGAACCCTACCCTGTGAGTTAGATCTGAGTATGGTCCTCGTCTGAGAGAGCAGGTGAGCCGACTTGGTTAATAATTCAGGACTATGTCTTGCATGTCAGCGTCCATTCAAAGACGGTGATATTCAGACCGGGTGACTCCCAGGCCCCTGCTAGGGTGTGCTCCCTCCCTGAGGTGGGGTTGGGGGCTCTCTGGGAGCCACCCCCGCCCCCAGGATTAGAACGGTGCTGTCACCCATCTTTCCTCATCTTTACAAATGGCAGCAGGAGAAAACTTTGGAAGGGTTCCTAGGTAGACCAGGCGCCGTCTCTTCCAAAGACTCAGAGACCGGTGAGAGACTCGGGGGCCCTGGGGGATCCAGGGCTGCCCTTCTTGAAAGCCGGGGTGTCCTGTGTGTCCGAGAATCTGGCAAGGCCACCAAAGCAGACAGCTTCCTTACAGCCCGTTTCAAACTCTCTAGTCTTTGCTGCCTGTGCCTTGAGCAGACTTTCTCTCCCCTGCTCCAGTAACTCACTGAGCACCTCCCTGGTTCTCGGGAACGGTTTGGCGCTGGTGGGTCATTCATTCTCGCTGTCCATCGCAGGACCTCTGTGTGTCAAGGGCACAAAAACGTAGGCAAAAACAGCCGCTCACTCGGCACCCATGCTGTGTCCCGGGAATGCTGCCCCCAGGTTCCCAGGCGGGCTCAGGAATGGAGGCAGAGAACGCCAGAGTCTCCTCGCCGCCTCATTTTGCTGTGATTTTTAAATCGCAGGCTTGTGATTTCCATTATTTTTAATTGAGTCAAGTCCCATGACTTCTGTGATCCTCAAACCCTCCATAAATTTGCCGCAACTGACTTTCCCCCCCACCCCCCTGAAGCCTTCTCCCTCCCCGCCTGGGAACCTGGCCTTTAAATTGGACATGGCTAGGATTTTAATCTCTCCTCCAAGGCACAGTGACAATTTCACAACAAAGTAGGGAGGTCGGGTGGGGGGAGGGAGTTTTGTTTTCTGCTCCCATTAAGAGAGCAACTGTCCCTTCTTTGTCCCGCGGGGCCAGCTCTTGGCACCAGGCTGGGGAGACCTCAAACTTGGTGTCGCAACATCCACCAGACCCAAGTTGAGTCTGGGCTCCTCGAAGGTGAACTGCAGCTGTTTGGATAAAATTCTGAAATCTTGTTTGTGAGATTCTCAGCCCTTGTTTTACAATCTCTCTTCCTGGCGGCGAAACCAGGAAGTTTTACTTTCCCAGGATCCCAGGCAGGTAATTGTTTTCCCAAACTGCATTTTAATCTCTGACGGCAGTGGACATTCCTTGCTCCGAGAGCCGTCGCCCACGTCTGTAAACGGGCCGCGTTGGCCTCGAGCGCCGGGGAGCCCACGGCCCTGAGACTCCATTACAGAATGTCCTCCTCCTCCTCCTGGGTGCATTTCTATCTCTGGTTATAATTTAGGGCCATTTACATTTCTAAACAATGGTTATGAGCCTTTTAGTCTCTTGGAATCTTGGCGTTCCTTCCTGTTAAGCAAGGCTGGCCCCTGTGTCCAGGTGACGGGTGACCTCCTGAGGAGGAGAATTGGCAGTGTCAGTTACTCGGTGCCATTTTTAAGCCAAGTAGCATAAACTGTAACTGGCTGGTAGTTTAAGCCACCAAGCTCTTCCGTGGCCCCCAGTCTTTTGTTGGTTTATCATGAGGCCTCTTGCTCTGAGGACACAACCCAGGACCAGACCCCCGGGGGCTTTGGCCTTGGCCTTGATTCTTGTTCCCGTCCCTACGGCCCATCGGGGGCTGTGAGCTTAGGGAAGTGTCTGATGGCCACAGATTGCTTAGAGGTGTGCACGTGCCACACACACCCGTGCAGGCTGGCTTCGGGGAGCTGTTCTCTGGAGGAAGGGTGGGGAGCTAGTTCTCCACTGTTGTCTCTTCCTGAAGGTGGGGGGGGCTGTCCCAGGGGGCGTGCACACCAGCCTTTCCCCAGAGAATCATCGGTCTGCAGGTAGCTCAGTGCAGAAGCTCGGCTCCTCAGAGCCATCCTGTCTCCCCGCCCCTCCGGCCCCGCTGAGAACCCACCTTCACTTCTCAGCCCAGAGTGCAAGACTCTATTTCCTGTGGGGTCCCCAAAACTGTAAAAGCCAAAACACTCGAAGGAAAAAGTCTAACCCAACCATAACGTCTTAGCTCTTCACCCACAAATACCCGTCTGTGGGGCCTGGTGCTAGGCTCCCCCCGACCGTGGCAAAGTCAGGACCCACTGTAAAGCATGAGCAAAGACTTCAGCCAGGGCGGCCGACAGACCCAGGGGAGGTGGGCGAGGGCCAGTGCGGTGAGGAGGGCCTCTGGGGGAATGTGGACTTGGCCCAGTGTCCTGAGACGGGCTATTAGGAAGGCACTGAGGGAGGAGAAAGGGCTTTCCAGCTGAGTGGACAGCGTGATGGCAGCGGGCACAAGGTGGACATTCAGAGGACTGTAGGGAACCCGCTGGCATGTCGTCATGGAGGAGACCGTACCTGCAGTCAGGGGCCCTGGGTCAGGTTTTGCTTTCTAAGTGTTCGTTGTACTGTCCTGCCATCGAGGGGGATCAAATGAGATAAGCCAGGGTCTGGCTGTGTGTTTAACCATGCCCTGCCCTTAAGAAATGCATGTTTGGGGCATTCCACGTGAGGGGTTCCAGGAACGGACTAAATTCTGAATATTAGTGCCCTTGGCCACTTGCCCACATACCTACCACTCACTTACTCATTCACTAACTTACTCACTAATTCATTCATTCAGTTATTTCACTTACTCATTCACTCAATCAAGCAACAAACATTTCCCCAGCAAGCATTTCCTGTGCCCTGGGGGCTGCTAGATCAACAAACATGCGAACATGAGCCAACAGCAGGAAGGTTTTAGAAGCCTGGGCCAGGGATGCCTGACTGCCCACACCAGCCCCCCAGGCCTCCCTCCACACACCCACCGGGTAGTCAGAAAAGTGTGAAGAAGAGGATAAGGGAGATTTCTCCAGCCGGGTCTCATTATTATGGAGCGTACTGATGAGGCTACAGGTGAATTTATCACGAGAGTCCTCAAAACACTCGGTTCCATTCCCGGCACTGCTCCCCGTCTTAATAAAGTAATATCCTGTTAGTGGACCATGCAGAATGCTGACCAGAGCAAATTGAAACGGTCATCTGGGACAATAAGAAACCAGACGACAGTGGTACTAGTTGGAGCTGACATCATCTTTCAGGCTGACCTTGGCTTGAACATGCTGTCCATCCAGGTCACCTGTCCCACAGGATCTAAAAATGTGTCTTCTCAGAGGTCCCGAAAGCTTCACTGTCCCATGGGGCACGGGGCTCTGGACAACCTCAGCTCCCGGAGAACATTCTCGGTCACCTGTGTAGTGGGAGGAGGAGGGAGCAGGGGTCAGAGGATGTGAATTTGAACTTCATCTCTTCCATGGACTGGCTGGCTGGTCCAGGATACTTCTTAACTTCTCTGAGCTCGAGTTTCCTCACCTTTGAGTTTCTTCTTAAACCTATTGGTAAAACAGGTTCAGCCTTAATGGCGACCTCGGATGAACTCGCCGGGGCTGGGATTCACCTGGCATGCCCAGCACAGCTGTGTCAGTTGTTTACAGCCCGCCGCCGTCTGTTCTGACTGGGCTGGGTGTACACCATGCTGGTGGTTCAATATTTAGAGTCTAGCTTCTGGAGATAATTTATGTGAAAGAGTTTGTACACAGTATGACACACCGTTAGCTCGTCTGTGGCATTTGAGTAGTCACCACTTTCCACGTCTAACTTAGACTATATATTCCCTACATACTTTTTTTTTTTTTATCAGCTGACAAATTAACAGTCTTCAAATTGGAACCTGCATCTTTTGAGGCTCAAGAAGAAAGTATTGCAACATTTAGGTTCAAACGTTTTCATCCAGCGTTTTTTCTTGAGTGCTCTTGGTTTGGCTCACTGGGGGTCCAGGTGATGAATGGTATCCGAGCCTTGCAAAGTGACTGAAGGACCACCCAGGTCAGCCTTTCGAATGAAGATTATGTTTGAGGAGGTGACTTCTGACAAAGTATGGTAGACTTTATATAGAATATCAAGATCTCCCTTAACTTTGATTTGTGGCTCAGAGTGTCATCTTAGGTGAGATGACAGACAATAAATGTTTTTAGAAGGGGGTATTATAGTTCATAGGAATAGGGTTTGATATATAATAACAGGAAAAAATATGATACGGACATATAGTGATTTATTTCTAAGCTTAACTCGATATGAGGATTAGTTTTTCATCCGTCACTTGTACAGGGTGGAAATGTACTTTTTTCTTTCAACTTGTTTTTCTGTGTCTATTTGGATTTAAAAAAAAAAATAGGAAAAGTACTACGCAGGTCCTAAAATTGACTTCCTCCCTTCGTTTTCTGTGCTCTGCTCCAGGTCTGATGAATATAACTTTTAAAACATATCATTTATTTTTGTTTTTATTTTAGTCTACATGTCTCTTCGGAAACACTGGGGGAAAATATTTTTAACTTAACTAAGAAAACAAACATGTTTAAACAAATAACACCCAAACTATTCAGGTAGAGTTGATATTTTTTGGTGTTTGCACATTTTAACAGTGAGCTGGGAAAATTTACACTGAAACGGAATTTTTCTTCATCTTAAATGTGCCAGTTTCTTTCGAGAATAAAACAGAATAATTGATCACAACTTTTATATTGAAATTAAACTTTTCCTGTCGTTTTGAAAAGTAATCTCAAGCTAGACAATATGTTGCCTTTCCCACCCCCAGTTTTTAATCATATTTATAGACATCCTGTGCAGAGCCAGTGGAAATGCAGAAAATGGTACAAGTGAAAAAGATGAGCTAGAAGAAGAATTAATGCTCTATTTTCATTATCCCAAGTCAACATAACAAGGTGACTTGCAAAAAAAAAAAAAATCATCCATAGAGATAAACTTTTTTTGCCTTTATGACTTCGTAAGAGGCTTTTAAAATTTTTAGGTAGACTCGATGGTTTAAAACTCATCACTTCTCATCTTGATCCCCTACCCTAAGGCCATGATCCTCGACACCCTGAAAATCCAAGGTGGGAAAATCATTATATTTTGATTAACAAAGCAAGATGCATCTCACCAGTTCTTCAGGGCCAAGCGGTCCCAGCATTTTTTAATGTCTCCATCGTTCCTGCTCAGTAAACAGATGAGTGTGGAATAATACTCATGAATGAGTGAACAGTATTCACCGAGTGAACAAACGAATGAAAGGCTGAATGAATTACCAGTGAGGTGCTCTGTCCACCTTGAGAAATTCTTCGTTGGGGTTGGATTTATTCACTGGGTTTTTAACTAGATAGACTGAGCCCATTATGCGGGTCAGCTGGAATAACTGGTGCCCCAACTCTTGGTCAGTTGAAATCTCTGTTCTATTAATTGTATTCATTGTCTCGATCTCCTATAACTTGAAGCGTATTTACCGTTTATATTGGACTCATTTCACCCGCTGCATTGCACGGCTCTTTTGTGAGTGCACTTAACCCAGGTGGTGTAAGAATAAGTGACGTTACCAACCTTTCGGTCGTCGTTCGTGGCATCCGTTCTTGTCTCATGATTATAAGTGCTTTTCTCTCGCTTGCCTTCTGAACCCTGCTGGGCCCCCCAGCTGCTAAGCGTTTTCATTATATTCGATTTGAATTTATCGGGATCTCCTTACCCCGTGACCTTGGCAGTGAACCAGGCTCATTCACACCCTGCTAATAGAAGTGCCAGGTAGACGCTACGAAATCTATCATCGGGCTGTTTAAGTCCTTTTATTTCCTAAAAGATGAAAAGGCCAGATCTTGGAAATTAAGATTGGGTTTTTTTTTTTTTTTTTTAACCCATTAGGCTGGCACAGGGACTGAAAGTTGAAAAGTATGTGGTGAAGTCTTAGTCGTTGGCTGGGTGGTAGATCCACATCTCATATGCTATGAATATTTAGATAAAATATGGTTTTACACAAAAAAGTTCACTTTGAATCCAGAGCGGAAGATAATAATTATAGCAGTGGGAAAACCTCACAGAAATTCAGTTTATAATATTTTGTTAACATTATCTCAGAGGTAAATTAATTATGTTCTGATCTCCTCTAAAAAAAAAAAAATCTGTTTACTAAGAATTTAATAAGTCGTCTTCTGTGTGATTCTAAGTTTTTGGAAGAAGGCACCCCACTGGTATAATTACCTTTTTCTATCAGTTCCCAGCTGCTGCCAGCAGCAACACGTGACGTGGGATCTGTGGGAGCGCAGTGGCCTTCTGTAAGTGGCCCCATTGATTTCATACCCTCTTTTCATATTATCATTTGTACCTGTGTTTCCTTATGTGCAAAGTAGAAATAGAAAGAAGGTTTCAGAGGTGCAGATGGCTCGAAGATAAGAAAACTCAAATACAAAGGTATTATGCAGAGAACACGGGTAGAAGGACAGCGAGACGGGGGTAAAAACGTCCCCTGGGGACCCAGCTCACTGGTCACGTGTCAGAGTATGCCTCTGCATCATACTCTGATGCACAATGTCACATGCTACCTTAGCACTCTGCAAGGACAAGTCAAAATAAATAATCGGAATATAAGTTTGTTTCAAAATAAAAGCAGGGAATGATGCCAACACCTGGCATTGCATACCAGGCTCCTGGCTGTATTACTGTATCCCATTTAAAACCCACGTTCTGAAATGCTGCCTCGTCTGCTAGGTGTTAATCGACTCCGTGATTCATTCATTCCTAACAATAATAATAGTAGCTAACAGAGTGTGCTTGGCACTGCTTGAAGCATGTTCCGTATAGTGACTCGTTTATTCCTCATAAGAGCCTAATGAGACGGGTGCTTTCATTATCCCCTTTTACAGATGAAGAGCTTGAGGCACAGGGACCGCATCTTGCCTCAGGTCAGGCAGCAGTAAGCAGCTGAGCCAGGGCTGGACCCGTGTGCGTGCTCCTGGCCGTCACATCAGGCTTCTTCTCCGATACTGATTACTGATTATAACCATAATATAGCTATTGATTATATTAGTTTCATTGTTATAATTATGAAGAAAACATTGAAAAAAATGGAAAAGAATACGAACAGATCACCTCTGTTCTCCTCAAAAGATAAAATGTAGAGTAAGATGAAAACTACCTTGAGGATGGCCATTGGTATCTACCCTTAAAAGAAAACACAACTTGTTTGTTTAGGGAACAAGGCCTGGTTGCTTGGGACAGCCCCGGCGAAGCCTGCAATCCATCAGTGAGGGAAAGAATGGTACCCAGCATCACCGGCGCCTCCAGGTGCCTGAGGACCTGTGAAGCCCTTGTCAGGCTTTACGCATCAGGAGCTGGAGCTTCTCCAAGAAGGTGAAGCGGAACCTCAGAATCAGCCCTGTTGACTCAGTGCTGTTAGGCCAATCGGCAGCTCTTCTCAGAAAGAGTTAAGGCCCAGAGGCAGACTCAGGACCGCTGAACCTGCTGCGTCTGTGTGATGGGTGGAAGTGGCGTTGGGCCGTTGAGGGTGGCTGGCCCCTTTGGCTCGGATTCCAGTAGAGAAGGTGCAGTAACCATCAGTCAGCAGTGTTTCTACATGCCACCTCGGGTTACCTTTCCCCTTCTGTGGGCATGGCCCCCCAAAACCCTGACATTCCAGGAGGACTTTATACCCGACGGAAGATGAGGGAACCTTTGGAATTCTGTGCTACGGAGGCCAGATTTCCCAGTGAACAGAGCAGTCTGCGTTTCCTTCCAATTGGAAACAGATCAGAAGCTTCAGGGCATCAGAAAATGCAAGCTACATAGCAAAATGCTAAGTTCAAGCATCTCATGGATTTTTGGCTCTTGCTGTCAGTTATGGACGATTATAACCCTGCTGTGACTCTCCGTGCATAGTTGGCAGTCGCTATTAGAGCTGCAGCCAGCTGCAACGGTGACCTCTAAGACTGTGGAAATATGCCCTCCAGGGCTGCCATTCCTCGCTTCAGCGTTGGGCCCTGGCAGCCAGTCCCAGCACTGAAAGGGCAGCAGTTGTTTGCAGTCCAAGGGGACTTACAGGTTCTTGGCAATGAAGGGAACAAGGATGTACAGGAGCCCTTGAAACGTCCTCCAGTCGCCCTGCTGCCTTCAGGCAGGACCACCCAACCATCCCAGCTGGATGAGAACATTCCTGTGTTTAAAGACCTACAGAGAAGCAACTCCAACCCCCGCTTTGTCAGCTTTCACTTCAGCAGAATGATCTGTGGTAGGCAGGCGCGCTCTGCAGCAGGAGAGGGACCAGCCTTAGAAAGGTATGTGATTGGAAATGTTTAGATAGATGGATGGATGGATGGATGGATGGATGGATGGATGGATGGATGGATGGATGGATGATGGATGGAGAGAGAGAGAATATGAGTAGGTGACTGTGAGAGATAGTTCAACCCCTAGCAATGAGACATATGAGAAATACTTATTATAGAATTATATGCCAGAGGAGCCCTCTAAAACCCATTCAAAACAGAGGCCACCTTTCATCATGCTCTCATTATGGCACCTTATCATGTCGCAGCATTAGAATTTGCTAGCTGTTGGTCCCCCTGGCTGGAGGGGGAGCTCGGAAAGGCGGGAATCATGTCTTACTCTACTGTGTAGTGTCAGCATCTAGCCCAGTACCTGGCTCCATGGGAGGAAGGAAGAGAGGGAGGGAGAGGTCAACTTATATGCTAAATAAATTCATATAATAATGCTACTGCTGAGAAATGCATCATTCCTAATGTTGTAATTTTTAACATTTTTGTGTCCAAACGACATATCTGATGTGCCGTTTCCCCTTGGTGACTAGCTGTCGCCAAGTCAATACAGTTAAATAATCTGTGCAGTGTCGGAAGCGTTTGTTAATACTTAGCCCCGTTTAACACCATTCTAAGGAACACTAATTCATGATAACGCTCTTTGTCTCTGAAATAATTTCCACAAAAAATGTATTTCAGTAGAGTTCATCGTTAATCTATATATACATCTTCCATCACCGGGGTGCTGCAGTGTGGTTTTGGCCAGCGACTGTTAGTGCACCTGAGGCAGGTGTTCTCGGCCAGCGAGTTCTCTCTGCGATCAGTGGTTGAGTATGTTGTTGCCCGGGGTTCTCTCTCTGCTGCTGACACACATGGCTGACAGCTGACACAAGGCGTGAGAGTGAAAGCACCAGATGCCATCACGGGACGTCATGGGACATGAGCAACGATCCGCTGGCAACTCAGGTTTGCAGAAGTCCCATGACCCGGTGAAGGGTGTCATCAGCATCATTCTAGCCTGACGGAGTAACTGAAGGGAGCTGGAAGGGATTGGGGCTGGAGGCACGGCATGACTTTGCGTGGGTTTTAGGAGAATGGGTAGAGACAGAATGAGCTGTTCGGGACATCACCCCACAGTGACCTTACATGCCCAAGGTGGTGTCCCAGGCCCGTCAGGATATGCATGCATTATCCCCACCCCGCCCCTCCAGAGCTCCCGGCAGCCGATCTGTCTGGAGTGACTCCCTTTCCTTCTCCCCAGATCCAAATCCTCTCATCTTTCAAGGCCCAATCCGAGGTTTGGCCAAGTTTCTCCTCCACAGAGTATCCTTCTGCCACCCTTGGAGCTGTCTCTCTCCTCCTTATCACCCCCTGACATCTCTCTCTTCCCGCGAACCTTCTCTCCCTGGGCATTGCGTTTGGCTGCCCACCACGCCCACCCTCCGCTCCCAAGGAGGGCGGCCAGCAGCAGCACCTTGCACCCAGGGACCGGGCTTTGTGTCACTTGGGCCTGCAACCCTGACCATAACCGGTACTGGACAGAGGCCCATAGTGTAACAGAAAGGCGGCAGGCTAGCTCCAAGGCAGACAGCAGCTCAGTGTGTGTGGCAATCTGGCACAAGAACTCTGCCCATCTGGGGCATCGGACTTTTGATGACAGCTGTCTGGTTCAGTTAGCCCCTACCCTCCCTGGTGGTCACCTCTGTTCTTAACGTTGTTATAGGGTTTCTTGGTTATTTCCAGTTCTCTTTGGCCTGAGGTCTCTTTTATTCCTTCTCCAGATCATAGGGTCCTTGGGGACAGTCTGGCCTCATCCTTCTTTTCTCCCCCTCTGTACCTTGGCGTTTGGTAAATGTTTGATGAGCAGCTGAATGTGAAGCCCGTGGGCCTGATGCCTTCGCCAAGGAGTCAGGGCCTCTGTGACTTCTTTTGAGATTGCGCAGCCACGTAGTACGAGCGAGCTTTGGGACAGCTTTGCTGACCGGTGGGAAGTGGGCCGCCGAGCAGGGCAGTGGGGCGGGAGCAGCCGTTGGCTTAGGATGTGGCTGGAGACAGAGCCAGAGGCGTGACAAGTGACAGCGGCAAGTCCAAGGAGAAGGACAGGCAGCATGCGCGGACCAAATGACGTTCCTCCCACCCGCAGCACCTCTCCCGTTGCCCGCCGGCTCTGAACGCCTGCTTCCTCTCCTGGGACGCGAATTCCTCGCGAGCAGGGCCGGCGCTTTGTCCGTCTTGGTATGCTCAGGGGGGGCCCGGCCTGTGGCAGACTCTCCGTCGTGGTTTTGAACCTGAACTGAATTGATGGAAGAGGGTTTCGCAGCATTTTTGGACAGTGTCTCCAAAGGGTTTGATCGCCTTGGACTTTATGAAGTCGTCTCGCTTAAACCTAACTATGCTTTCCTGACACAGCTTAAGTCCCGTTTCCTCTCCGATGGTTTAAAAGGCATGGGATGGTTTTTCCGGCGTTTAGGAAGAAGGAATGCTGTGTATAAAGCCTGGATTCAATAAAGCCAGATTTTTAAAAACAGCTCTTAGCATCTTCTACTACAGACACTGGTCTGGGGCAGGGCTTTTTATTTTATTGAATCCAGCTGAATAGCTTGACTGCATTAATAATGGGGCTTAGTTTGCAACCACTGCCTCCCAGTCTTTCCCCCTAAAAGCCTTATGGTACTTAAGCAACTGCTAATACATGAATAATTGCTGGTGGCATCATTTCCTGCCATGATTTGACCACCAGGATGAGGTTTTTCTCTTTGTACCTTCTCTGGAGTTCGCAGGCATGCCGTGCGTGGGCCTGCTGGATCCTACTGAAAACACGGTAAACAAATCTCACTGCAGCTACGATTTGGGTTGTATCGAGTTTCTTTACATTGAGGAATTAAGGATGTGGCAAGATTCTGTTGGGTGTGTAGGAACATGGGGCTGAAGGGGATCCAACCTCCAGGATTGTTCCCAGGCTCGAACCTGGCATCTCCGTGGAATGCAGGCACGCGTGACGGGCGGGCAGCTCTTACTCCCTGCAGCCACACGTGCTCTCTGTGAGCTCCATACAGCCATACTTCTTTTTGAAGTTCCCCTGGAAGATGACATCTAACCTCCTCTTCACATTGGACTTGGGTGATGACCGTTCTTAGTATATACCACTGACAAGGTGTCCGCGTAGACGACAGGCCCCTAAAACACACACACCTGTTGACAGGACTATAGCATAGCAGCTAAGAGCACAGCCTGGAGCCAATTGGGTTGCGTGTGGATCTAGCTTGGCCACTTTCTACCTGTGCGGCTTTGAACAAGTACCTTCTCCTCTCAGCCTCCTCCTGGGTGAAGTGGGGATGCTAACAGTATCTACTTCATTGGGTCAGTGTGAAGTTCAGATGAATTGATGTTTGTTAAGTGCTTAGATCAGTGTTTGCTCACCGTGCTGTGTCAATGCCTGCTGTTGCCTGTGGCTGTCCTTTTGTTGAATAATTAGTGCCTTTCTTCTCCACATGGCCTCTAACTAAGATGACTAGTCAAGTTTATCCTTCAGCTGACACGCAGTCCTATGTAACGTGGGCTGACTAAAAGTTAGGTAAGACCTTGCATATTATACTTTTTTTTGGCAAAAACAAAATGTTTTTTCATTCGCAAGCTCAGTTCGCCCATCGCTGCGGAGCTAGGTACCGTGGCGGTAGATGGGAGTGAACTATGCGACTCCCTCCTCAGAGAACTTTCCATCAGACCGAAGAAACATGACTGTCAGATGCCAAGTAGCAAAGTAAACCTGGAGAGCAGACATGACGAAGTGTCAGAGAAGCTTAGGACACGTAGATGTGAAGACAGCTTGAATGGCCAAGTGAGGCTTCGCGGAAGGTTTTCGGGTGGGATGAGCTGAGTTCGAGGACTCGGTTAAGACTTGGGTGATGAAGGTGAGATGATGCCATGAGGTCGAGGAGAGGGAGAGTGATGAAGGGTGCCGGGCGTTTGGGGAGAATGGGTGAGACTCCGGGTTGGGAGAGACTCAGCTCATTGGTCGGGCAGTTGAAGACACTACCCCAGCCGAGGCCAAGGATTAGCTGCACGCTAACATGGACCGTGCTGGGGAACGGCGTGAGCCGATGACGGAGGTCTTCACTAAGCCGGCAAGCGAGTTTTTACATTTGTTTTAATAGAAAAAAGGAAGTAAGAAAGCGGTAGGAAACACTCTCTAGAAGGCTTGGCAACTGTGTCCCCCAAACACCTTTCCTGCAACAGCAATGTCTGAGCTGGGCCTTGCTCTGTTCTCCGGTGATGGAGGGATAAAGACAAGTTGGAGAAATAAAAACTTTTTAATATGTGTGAGTTATCAGGTCGAACCACAGCAGATCCTAGGGATGTTTCTCTGTTTTAGAAATGAAGACATGGTGGGTTATTTGATGTGCTGCGTGTGTGTGTGTGTGTGTGTGTGTGTGTGTGTGTGTTCTCAACTTCTTTAGGTCTAAACTTGAAGGAGACAGAAAGAGACACAGCTTAGAGTCGTTTTTGTTTCTATGGATCCTCATCGTGTTAGATCATTATGGGTTTTTCTCAGAGCTTCTTGATGATCCACTAATACGAAATAAATTTATGAGGTCGTTCGCCTGTCTCTTTCCTCTTCAGGACCCTTTTATTTCTCCTGGTGGATGCTGTGCCTCTGTGTCCTCCAGTGTGAGCAGAGTAGGCAGTCCCGAGCAGCTCGTCTGTGTCGTCGCTCAGGACCTATGAAGTGAAGGCAAATAAACAGCACGTGGGAG
This sequence comes from Pteropus medius, assembly GCF_902729225.1. Taxonomy (NCBI): domain Eukaryota; kingdom Metazoa; phylum Chordata; class Mammalia; order Chiroptera; family Pteropodidae; genus Pteropus; species Pteropus medius. The sequence goes on from NW_024340849.1 coordinate 9,294,633, forward strand.
GGGGGGAATCTGTGTTCTAAGAACTGCTTTGGTTTACACATCTATAGATCCACTCAACCAGCACTGCGGGTCACATGTACCGGCTGGTGAAGCTGAGCATGAGTCACTTTTAAATTACTCATAGAGAAAGAAATATGCTTCTAAAAGCCAGCACCGTTGGCTTCCACATGGAGCTGGGGGAGTGAGCAGGCAGCCTCAGCCTCATAAAGCACTCAAGCCTCCCGTGACAGCTGGCGTGCACGGTGCATCTGGTGGGAAGAAGGGGTCCCAGGCCTGCGAGCTCATGACCGTGCTTTATATTTGGAAGCGAGGCTCTTTGTCAGTGGAACCTCTGCACGAGAGCAGTGGGTGCTGGGATAAATTCTCTATCCAGCCAGTTTCGGCGACAGTCTCAATTTGTCACTAGAACTCTTGATTATGGCTTTTAAAGACGCAGACTGATGGAGACCAACCCATCTGAGCTCGAAATACGGAGAAGTATGTCTGCTCAACAAAAGGTCAGGTAGGGAGGGGCCGCGGAGAGAAAGGTCTGAGACCCTCATGGAATACATGAACTTGAGCTGAACCTCGAGGGGCTTAGTTCGTCATGAAGGAGAAGGAATTCCATCCGAAGCAAGGTGGAGAAACCATGTGAGCAGAAAGCAAAAATGGCAAAGGCTGCACCTTCACTTTATCTGTTGGGAGTCTACATTTTTTTGACAGCTGGAAAAAAAAACACACACATATATATAGCAGAGAGAGAACAAGAGAACAATTACAAGGAAGCCCAAGGCACTGCTTACTAAATTGGTCCAAAGGAGGGATTTCACCAAATGCAAATGAACGAAGAACAATACATGTGACTCAAAATATCCGTTATGCTCTTAATGCAAGGGGGTGAGGCAGGGAGGTGACCTTTGAAAGGTTTTAAAGTTGTAAACTTTTTGCAACCACATTGTTTTGATTGCTGGGAGGTTTAAGAAAGGATTACCTCAGGGTACCATTTTGGAAAAGTGATGTTTTAAAAAACTACTTCCTGCATAATATTTTGGGACTTTTTTTTTTTTTCATTCTGTTTTTGCTTTGAAGACACACAATTCAAAGACCCATGAAGTAGCTCAGTCTTTCTTGAGAAACTCGTGCCCAGAAGTGGAGAGGCGCCGGCTCCTTGCTCCATCTGGTCGTCCGCTCCTGGTCTCTATGCCAGAATGTCACTTTGCTGATGTAGGGGTGCCCACACCCTGACCCCCAAAGGAAGTGCATTTGACCTTGGTTATCCTCCCAGCCCCACCCCTGCCCCCTCTGACAGGCCACTGAGGCAACCTTATGCCAAAGGGGAGACGTCGTCCCTCACCCCAGATGTGAGACTCCGAGCCAGACATTCCCTGAAGGTCCCTTCTGAAATTTGGGAAACAGGAAATGTTAAGAAAGTGCCTAATTTGCCTGGTCATGTGGACTCCTGTTTCGATGTCGCAACAGAACTTTGGAAAGCGGCGCTCAGCTGTGGTTGTACCCTCCTCGTTGAAAAACACTGGCTCCTCTGAGAATATGGTATGGTAGCTGTGACTCTTCAGCCCCAACGTCCCTCCTGATGCTTGAAGAACAGAACCAGAGAAGAAACCCGTTTGGTCTTGGTTCCACGGGCAAGTGCCAGCAGGGCTGGGGGTGGGGGTGGGGGCGGGGCATGTGCCTGCTCCTGAAAAGCCCCTTGGCATTGAACCAGAGCACCCATCCGGGCGGACGTGCACCTGGGCAGGCTCAGGCCGCATCTCCAGGACCTTCACCACCTGCGTTAGTAGTCGATGATTGATGATTAGGCTCTCTTCCCACACAGCTGGCTTTGGCAATCTCCACGCAAAAACATTCAGATGCCAACACTTTAAAAACAAAGTGGCTTTGAGCGATCTTTCTGGGGGGGTGTGAATGCTCCCTGACTTGACACGGGAGTGGGTTCCAGGGGTGTACACTTTGGTGAAACACCATCAACCTGTGCCCAGAAAAACGTGTCCATTTTGCAGTATGTGAATTTTGACCTCCATGAGAGTATTTTGAAATAATGTGGCTTGAGTTTGGCAAAAATAAGAAATAGACACGCTGTAAATGACCCCATTGAAAGGGATTTAGAAAGCTTCGAGTTGGCCAGCGGAAACTAAGAAATATGTGTGGGCAGTCCCCACCGTACAAGAAATCTTTGCAAGGTGAGCAGATCCAGCCCAGCTTGTAGAAGCGACAGCTGGTTGCGCACGCTGCCTGTGTTAAGCTTTTCATATAAGGGGTTTTTTTTTTTTATCTTGTGTCCATTTTTGTTTGGCTCATTTCCCCGTTTAATTGGATTTTGCCTTCTATTTCCCAAACAGGACTCCCCCACAGTACCTAATATCACAGGCCTGTAAAAGTGGATGCCCAATAAATGTCCCTGAGATGGAGTCCTTCCCTTTTTTTCTGGAACGTTCTATTGAAATTAGCCCGTGCACGTCGGCCCTAAAGGCATATGTAAAAATGGAAAGTGAAAGAAGAAACATCCATCCTAACAAGTTTTGAGAAAATTCCCAGCTATCTGTTTCTTTTAAAAGCCCATTTCAGAACTTTTACTTGGGAAAAATTAATTTTACCTGCCCCAAAAAATACAGCATGTGCTCAATAAGTGGTGATCTTTATTTTAAAGGAAGCAAACCAAGTTCATGATTATGCCTGGCTGTGGGCAAAATAGGTAGTTATTCCTTGTTTCTCCCCCCCCCCCCCCAGCCTCACTCTCCCCATGGCAAATCAGGACAGGTGTGGGAATTCCCGCGAGTTTTACTGTGTCCGTTTGCACGTCCGAGTTTCATGAGTTTGTTGTGTGACAAGTCCGTCTTTTTGACGTCCTCTCATCTTGAAACTAGAGAGGAAGGGAATGGGAGGGCAAATTGCTAATATCAGAGGCTTCTGGAAATCCCCCTTTTATGGTACATGGGTCTTTCTTAAGAACAGTTCTCTTTCAGTTGTGTTTTTGTGATTTTAGTGAAAATTTCTCTGCCCACACGTATCTCTGGTTTACTTAAGCATGATCCCAGCTCTCTAGCAGGCATAGAGCTGGGGATGATGGCAGGGAGGATAATGTGATTTGCACTGCCTGCCGAGCAGAAAGCTGTAGTCACACGATTTTGAATGATTAACTTACCAATATCTTTTATGAACTGACGCTTCTCACATGAACTAGTGACTCACCACTGCCTGAATGGTGGGCAGACAGGCGACTATAAATTTCTGTTGGCACATTGTGTGTTAATGTACGTGATCATCCCACTTACAGCCTGGCTGAATTGAAGCCGACTGACCTGTTTTCAAGTCAGTACAATATGCAAGGTGATTTTTAAAGCAAAGAGCTTTTTTCCCCACATAGCTTCAGAGGATGCCTTGTTAAAGATGGATGTTGGTCTTGTATTCTGGTGCTGGGGCAGGCTTGTGTCCGATGTGCCCGCAGGTGGACAGGACCGGCATGGGACCAGCAGGTAGAGGGGAGCCCTGGATCTTGCCCCTCTTCGGACTGGCTGGCAGGCTGCCCTGGGGGGTGGGGGGGTGGGAGGGGAAGGCTCAGTACTGAAGACTGACAGCTGGAATGTGGGAGAGTGTGTGACAAGCCAGTCCCAAGGCTGGCCTGTGAAGGACTATGCTAATTAGCAAAGTCCCTGCTGGGGTCAGGTCACTCGGAGGCCAGGTGAAGGTATCAGGTTATTTCTGCGTTGGCAGGGGAGGCAGAGGGCTGAATGCCTTCACTGCAGGGCTGCACTTGGCAGTTATGTATTAATTGCATCTCAAAGAACCACTGGATCAGACTAGAAAAATACTCTCTTAGCAACTCTGACTCCCTCACTCCCCCCGACATCCTCACAGCCCCCTCCTGCAGCGTGGGAAACATCAGGGACCTCCTGCTTGGGACAGCTGGCCTCAGGGGGCACACAGCCTAGTCCTTCCTCGGTCAAGGGGACCCCAGATTCCAGGCCAGGTGGATACAGACCCAGCCGAGGCCTTTCTTACGAAATGACTTTTGAGTTTCTTTTTCCTGCCACATCGAACCCTGAATATGTTTGTTTTCTTTCTAATTTTGGCTTTAAAAAAAAAAAGAAAGAATGTTTGGGTACAGTGTAAAAGTTTTTCGTGTCCACTTTGGAAACTCCCTAGTCACCCTGAAACCGGACAGGTGCCCGTTTGTTTCTGTCAATAAACAGCGCGTGCCGGGCCCGGGGAGAACCGCTGGCCTGGCAGTGACAGTGGGGACAGAGTCCGGCCCACTGGTAGGGGAGGACGTCGGGGCTCTGGCTCAGGAGCACAGCCCGCTTCGCCCCTTCTTTTTTGATCTTCTCGTAGCGACCACATGGTGTTCTCTTCACGGTGTTTTGATGGCACATGGCGTATAAACACAGGTGTGACCTTTATACAGCGTGACACTTATACTAAGTGAGACAGAAGATAAAGCCAGCTGGAGTGTGAGGTTGAAGCTGAAAACAGCTAAGACTCATTTTTGCTGGAAACAGTGTCACAGAGCCAGGCATAGGTGCCCGTCTGGGAGCGGTGGGAGCTTTGTTTGGGACGAGGCGTCCTGCTGTCTTGCTGACTGGCTTTTCACGTCTCTGGGGCTCAGTTTCCTCACTGAAGTAAAGGGACTTGGACCCCCTTTCTTCAGCTTCCTGCATTCTGGTTTTTCCGGGCGCAGGCTCAGCTTGGGAGCCTGACCCCATTAGGTACATAATTCCTTAGGGAAAAAAAGTTGTCAGACCCACCATCAATGGAATTGGTTCTTTGTGCAAAGCCTTTCTCAGCTCCAGGACTCGCTGTAAATCTGAGTAACAGGCAGCGGTCCCCAGCCTTTTTGGCACCAAGGACCAGCGCTCCTCCGAGAATTCAATGCCTGATGATCTGAGGTGGAGCTGAGGCGGTGATGCTGGCGCTGGGGAGCGGCTGCAGACACAGATGATGCTTCTCTCGCTGGCCTGCCGCTCACCTGCTGCTGCTGTGCGCCCAGCTCCTAACAGGCCATGCTGGGGCCCAGGAGTTTGGGACTCTTGGTCTGAGGAAAGAAAATGGAGGTCACCAAGGTTTAGGCCTCCAACCTCTGAAGTCCCTCTGGCAAACCCTGCTACCTGAATCTCGGCCCCGCTCCCCCGCCACCAAAATGGGGAATAAGGGCCCTGGACACAGAGCCCCCCCCGGGGGCGACAAAGTCCCCTGATTTGCAGAGAGGGGCCCCGCCATTCTGGGCCTCGAAAGAAGGCCTCTGTTGGTCTCCCGTGAATGTCAGGTGGACGGGCAGGAAGCGTGGCGTTCTCCTACGGCCCAGGTGACGGTGAGGTGTAAGCACAGCCGTGGGCGTCTGTGTGGGGCCCACCAGTGGTCTGGGGCAGGGATCCCCGGGGCGAGTTTGCCTCCCAGGGGACAGTTGGCCCGGTCTGGAGACATCTGTGCTTGTCCCAGCTGGGCAGGGGCTGCTAGCGGGGAGAGGCCAAGGATGCTGCTAAGCATCGCATCCTAGGAGTCCCTCCTGCAACAGAGAATTCTGAGGCCCCAAACGTCAAGTCTTCTGAGTCCTAAAGTCTACTCGTGGTTTGTAAGCGGAAAGCACGGGACTGATACGAATGACAGAAGTTATTTGCTGTCCCCTCCACCACCCCCGCCAAGGGACAGTCCACTGCCCCTCTGCTGCTAGAGGAGGCTTCGTGGTGGCTCGCTCCCTTTACCTCTGAACCCCTCTTCCTGTCTTCTGCCCCCTGGCTGTGTGTGTGTGTGTGTGTGTGTTACTGTCGTTTTTTGGTTTTGGTTTGTTTGTTTCATGCTTCTCAGCAGCAGCATGACCATTAACTGGGACATTATTCAGGGCTAAAATGGCTTCTGGCCTTACACCCCACCTTGGTCACGCCAGGGGTCCACACTGGGGCCCTGGGAGACGAGGGATGAGCCTCTGACCTGCACAGAGAAAATGGAGGGTGGGAGGACAGTGTGATACGCACTCCAGGGAAAACAGGAGGGTGGGCTCCCAGTGACCCCGACAGACAGGGCCTGCAGTTGGCAGGGCGCCCTGCATCTGGGGAGCAGCCCTCGTCTCCCCATCTCCACCACCTGCCTCCCCCCGCCCCGCATTGCCGCATCATTTCTTAGTCCCTTTCCCTTCTCCAGCTCAGCCACCACGCTGCTCTTCCCTCTTCACACCAAGAGGGGGCAGCAGAGAGCAACCCACGAGTCTGACAGCAGGGAACCCAGGCTCTGAACCGTCCCCTCACCTGGCGCCCTGTCTTCCGCCCCAGGTTGACTCTTAGGACCCTCCTGTTCCACCAGTCTCTCTCTCCTCACCCTCCCCACTCAGTGCTCCACACGTTTCACGCCACCCTGGCAGTGGGTCAAGTTCGGCCTCGTGACTCATCCGATGTTATTGACTCGCTGATTTCTCAACCCTGGAAATGCGGATATATGGCCTCTTCCAGTTGACGGTCCATCCCTCGAGGCAGGAGCTTTGCATGCTCTGCCGCTGCTGTTTCCCAGGCCCCCGTGCAGCGCCTTTCAGAGCCTGTTTCGTTCCGTTCTGGTGATCGATGGAGGGGTCACTGCCATCTGCCGCTTGCCCCCCTGTGCTCCCTCCCAGGGACATTCTCACCCCAGCCTTCGCAGCCGATGCTTTCATCCCCTCATCTTTATAGATGAACAAAGGAAGGCTCAGAGGCATTAGGCAACTTGGCCAAGTTCTTAAAGCTACGAAGTAGTAGACTTGGAACTCTCCCTCCATTCTAGATTCTTCTACACACTGTATTGCCACCTCAGTCTCAGGCAGTCCTGAGACTCTTTGACCAAAGGGTCACGAGTCCGTCTTCCTCGAGCACAGCACAGTCTTTCTGAGTTGTGCTATTACAATAGTTTTAATTTCGATTCACTTATTCATGTATTCCGCAAGCAATTACAGAACTTTTGCCAGGTGCCAGGCGCTGTTAGAGCCTGGGAAGGCAGAGGAAGGGTGCCCAGGGCCTGCCCTCGAGGAGAAGGAGACAGACCTGTAGCAGTGAGCTCAGTGGCGAGCGGAGCTGGGGCAGCACAAGAAGTGGGCGTGACGGGGAGGCAATGGGGCTTAGTCAAGAAAAGCCTCGTGGAGGAAATGATGTGTGGGCAGATTTTGGGGAGGCACAAGGATGTGCTGTGGGACCGGCAAGCTGGCGGCGTGAGACTCTGAGCTGACGCTGTCGGGCATCGTGTGGAGTTTGGTGCGTGAGGTGGACGTGGGGAGAGGTGAGGCAGGAGGCCTGGGAGCCACTCGGGGAATCGAGAGAGGGAGGAGGACACGATCACTTGTGCTGTCAGAGGAACCCCCGGTGACAGCAGTGCCGATGGCATCGGCGGGACTGGAAAGAGGAGAGAGCCCTAGTGGAGGTGACGGTGATGATGTGTCTGTGGGGTGGGAGGAGGGAGAGGTTGAGGATCACTTCCGGTTTCCGCCTAGGCTGTAGGGGGCTAACTGGGCTTTTACAGGAAGATTTTAGGAATGCTTAATGAGCCCCCATTGGGGTCTTTGGGTTTGAAGTACCCGATATTGTATGTATGTGAATACATTTCGTGCTAGATTAGTATTTGAGGCTCATAAGAGATTCGGGAGCCATCAGCCTAAAGACCTTTAGCAAGGTTGCAGCTGCAGTCAGGGAAGGTATCGGGTCTCTACTGCTTGGGGGCGGGGAGGTGGCCATTTCCATAAATCTGTCCCTCCGTGTGAATAGTGGTACATTATCTGTGTCCGTAAACTACCTACTCCAGGTCGACAGAAATGGCTCCGAGGTAGATGGTTCAGGTATGTGATGAATAAGTGGTTGTCATCCTTTCTGTACCATTAAGACTTCGTGAATATCCCCAGCACCCATCTTCAGGCTTCACCTTTCCAGGGCCACGCCTGATATTTGAATATCATCGTCTTAGAGAAGGCTCCTGTCCCCTCTCTGTCAGCTCTCTGTCTTCCTCTGGACCTGCCACTGGCTTTGGAAGTAACCATATCTGCATAGAGCCTTCCAGGTGGGGACCTTACGGCTTACTACAAGGTCAGATACACTGTTGGGTTGGAAGACTGGCCTTTTCGTACTGAATTCTTGAAGACATAATTTCTACTGACTTCGGAATTCTTCTAGGCTCGTAGCTGACAGCTCCAAGGAATCGCAGCTAGTCTGAGTTGTTTTTTTCTGTTTGTTTGATTTTTGTTTTAAGAAACCTTGACTATGATGTTAAGAAATAAGATCCTAAAATCAAAACCTGCAAACCCTACAAAAGGAACTTCACCAGCTTTAAACTTTTCACACTGCTGTTTTCATATGTGCGTTTCCTATCACTCCTTGCAAGGAAGAAGACCACCAGGAAAGGGAAATTGAGATCTCTGACAGTTAAATGGAGAGATGAGAGGGGAGCAGAAGGGAATCGCAATTACTAAATGTCAGTTTCCGTGTGGTAAAGCGCAGAAGTCGTTTATTCCGATGACAACTCTAGAAGAGAGTCTGATTTTCCACATTTTGTGTATGGAGACATCGGGGTTCAGAGAAGCTAAAGAACTCATCTAACATGAGTTCGATGTATACATTCCAGGGAGAGAAAGGAGAACAGGTAACTCATGTGACTCACTGTCACAGGCAGTAATTCACAGAGTCAAGATTCAAGTCAGGTTCTGCCCTGTCCTGACGTGTGTGCCCCTCGCTCGCCATCAGGCTGCCTCTTAGGACCTGGAAGGCAGAGGTGCAGAATCAGAGGTCGGGTGACGTGTTGCCTCAGGTGAGAGAGAGCAGGCAGGCAGTGGATCTTCGTGCAAGCAATCGGATGCCATCTGAAATCTGAGCTGAAGTTCCGTGGGATGCCGGCCTCTTGTGTTCTCCGCTGGAGGAGCCTTCGTCAGATGAGTGGAAAATGCTAAGGTTGACGATAATGGTGAGGCATTATCACTTGGCTTGGCCAGTCTACCATCCTATGATAATGGGTATCCTGCAGTTTCACCAAACCCGAGGGGTTACGTTTTCCAACAAGAAGGGAACCTCTGCTAGGTGCTGAGGACAGGTACATGAGGTATAACTTTGGTGGGGGGTGCTCCTGGGAATACTTTGCACTTTATTATTTTGTAGTGAGAACATGTAGGCGTAGCGCTCGGTAGATAGGCTGGTTGATTAGTTGGACAAAAACCAGGTACACAGTGCTAGATTAAAAAATAGATTAGGTTGTCACGGTCCCTTCTGCCTTCACTTGACTTGACAGTAATATCTCAAGCATCTGGACTAACTTTGGGGAAACTGTTTACGAATTAATGAAAACAAAACTTAAGCTTTCAAATTTTCTTGAAAGAGATGTGTTTTTAAAATTTCAAGTACCTAGAATCGGGCCTTGCCAAGGGGAGGCTCTGCTGAGCGAGCAAAGACCACATCAAAACCCCAGGCTCGGTACTTGGGCCCATTTCTGCTCCTAGAGCAGTCACATTGGTTTGGTGTCAAATGCGCGTTTCTGAAGAACTGAGCACTGTTTTCTCTTAGATAAACAAACACTCCTTGATGTCTGTTTGTAACGACTTGTTAGTACGCGTCTCCTAAGTGATGCAGAACAGGGAGATGTTTTGCAGGTTTGAGTAAAGAGTGTTCGCGTCGGGGTCTCAGAGCGTCCTACCCGAAGCCCCTGCTTGCAGTTCTGAACTAGTAGTGCTCAGCTCGCCATCCAAAGCCGTCCTGCCAGCCGAGAGCAGCTACCATGTTTGCTGCTTCCCCAGAAGGAGCCTGGCCTTGAGACTTAGCCAACAGCCCCCTTGAACTCTGTGTTCTAGCCCATTTACCGAAGAGCTCCGTGTACCACTGAAAACCTTTCTATGAAAGAAAGCCAGTGTTTGGGGGGCATTTGGTTTCAACTTGCTTGTGTTGGAACATTTATATTTATAATAGTGCTAATCTCTGAGGGACTCAAATCACATTAAGAGCTTTATTTAAGGCTGCCAAGGAAATTAGCATGTATCCACATGACTGGGAATGATGAGAAATTGGGCTGGGCCGGCAGAAACGTCCTAAGCTCCAACTTACATTTGAGTTATCTTTTCCGTGAGAGTTTGTTTCGAAGCCCACTCAGTCGGGCACATTTCCCCGTCCACTTCCATCTCGTGCTGTCACCCTCACCCGTGGCCCCTCGCCCACCGCGGCCTCCCCGGCTGGATGAACTGGCCCATTCCTCTTCCCTGTCTCAGAACCGCTGGGATCCATGTGACTGTGCCCCGCCTCCTGCACCTTAGGCCGATTCTTGCGTTGCCTCTGACTAGTGGGAAATGGTTCTCATTTTCTCTTGTGCCTGCCCCAGAGTTGAGGTCATGCTAATTACACACTGACGCCCGGTACATCATGCTGAGGGAGGGTTAGTCCGGGGGTGGGGGGATGGGGCAGGGCGTTAGGGTAGGGGGAAGATGGGGCATCGGGGAAAGCAGTTTGACAGTCTGCGTGGGGAAGGGAATTTTGAGGGGAAATCTGCACAGATTCATTTGACCAGTCTGTAAGGCTCATTTATAGAAAAGGCAGAAGAAGGGGAAAGTTCCCTCTGAGGTGGAAGAGAAGCAGGGAATGCCCCTGATCGCGTTACAGAAGAGGCGCCCAGGGTGAGCGACCAAGCACTTTGTCAAAGCTGCAGCCAGAACTCAGTGGGGTCAGGATGAAGAGAGCCCCGTTTGTCTCGGGGGAAACACAGCTTAGCCCTTGGAGGGGTGTCTCTGTCAAATGAAGAGTAGGACAGGAGTCACCGGTGGAGGTGGGAGTCAGTCCCCACTCTCCAAACCCAGAGAACTCCTCCAAAACGTGTTTGCGAAGCCTCAGCGTTCGGAGGGAGCCCCGTCTGAGTCCACTTCTCCATCCCCTCCGTGGAGCCCGCTGGCATGTCACAGTGTCCCACTAGAACCGCTCGCCGGAGGGCCGAGCAGAGGCTGCCTCTGCTGCTCGTGCCACGGTGTGGGGTACAGAGAAGGCGTGGCGGTGATCGTGCCACGGCGTCGGGAGACCATGACTAGGGAGAAGATGTGGGGACAAAAACAAATGCTCGACGTGGCGGGATGGGAAGGAAAACGAACAGAGTAGCTATACATAGCCGTAAAGGAAGAAAAACCAGTACGGTGCCCAGAGAACAGAAAAGTGCCTTTCCGTTTTCCTCTGGGCCCTCGGGGGCCCATCCCTCTCGCGAGGGGGCGAGCTCAGCATGCCCTCTGTGGGATCCGCTCCCGAATCGGTGATGCCGACAGATCTCCACCTCGCATTTGCAGGCTGACTCTAGCACAATGGGGGAAAAATCACATCTGGTCCACGGAAAGCCCTCTCCCCAAATCTGACAGCTTTTTGTCAGGAGAACCTCCTCTGCAGAGAGCCGTGTCGTCCAGCACTGTGCTTGCTTCCAGGCAAAAACTAGAGAAAGGGTTAGAAATCAATGTTGTTAGTGGCAACTCAGCTCTTCCTCGCTGGTCACCCTCTGCCAGACCAGCGAAATAACAATGTTGTTTTTCATGTCTGAAAGGAAAATTGGAGAGTCCATCAAGAAAAGGCTTTTAAAGGAAGGCTGTGTTATTGCATTATTACTTGGACTCTCACTCTCAATATATGAATGATTCCAATTTCTTTGAATCTGGGTGGAGGGCGGAGGAATTAAATCTCTCTGGGCTGGAATAGCCACTCAGTCAGAAACACATCAAAGGCCCCGAATGTCAGCCAACATTTATGATATACATGAGCTGGGTATTTTCTCATAATTTAAACTTTTTTTCCAAGAGGCAGAGCTGTTAGAAATAGTCAAGTTCACCTCTGTCCTCAAAATTATGACACCTGGGCTTTGTGAAGCTCGTTTAGCCGGGAGTCGTCATTCTTTGTAGGGCGGCTGTGTGATAACTGGAATAATGCCGAAAGGCGAGACATTTTATGTCAGAATTCTGGGTTTGAAGCCTGGTTCCACCATTGATTAACCATAGTTCCCTGTCGCTGGTCACCTGTAAAGTGGGGGTGACAACAGTCCTAACTTACCTGTCACACCAGTTGATAGAGGCGGAAGCACTGTATCAACTACAGTGTGCCACGGGAGTATTTGTTTTCATTTACAAAGGTACCTTTGTCATCGTGGGAAAGAGGAGGCTACTGTTTCGTCTTCGATGTAGTTCACTCTTTATTGGACATCATTCTCTGTGTCCTACTATATTCCAGGCGGTGGACACGAGACCAGGAAAATCTGTCACGTCTTCTTACTATTCCAGTGCATGAGTGAGGTTTACGCCTTACCCAGCACCAAAGGATCACTTTTGGCCTTTAAAAATAAGGATAAAAGCCCCAGAGCCAGGAAGATTAAGGATTAAGTTAATTTTTAAAAATAACACATCTTTTCATATATTCTCTTCTCATTTAGATGGCGCTGGTAATTTTTAAAATTAGATTTTCCTCTGGGCATTTCATACTAAAAATGATGAAGTTCCCTGTCCCTTATAATTGCATTTCTTTTGATTTGCTTTTATTATGACTTGCATATCACTGACACTTTTATCCTGGAATGTTAAAAGTATACATCATCCAGCTAAAAGGAAAAAATACTGTCTTAATAAAAATGGAAAAGAGAGAGAGACAGTGGCTATTCCTCTCTTTTGGTTCCAAACAAGGCCAAGTCCTCGTCCTCCATCCAGGCCAAGGTTGTCGTGAATCCAGACCAGTTTCGACTTCTCTGAAATGGGGGGCGGAGTGGGGGGTGGCGAGGCAGTTCAATGATTTCTGAAGCTTGGAAAACAAGTTTTTCACAGTCTGATAACCCAAAAATGACTGAATGGACTTTCTCCGTAATTTCCAGAAGCGGGAGAAGGGAAAATATTCTGGGAAAAGACCTGAAGATGGAAAGTTTCAGTCTGAGGGAGTCTGAGAAATGCTGGAGGGCCGAAGAGGAATAATGTGCTAATCTTGAGTAACACGTGATCCTGTTATCTGAAAGCCATAAAATTCCTTTGATCGATGTATTAACTTATCACTGAGAAGTTACCACTCATGCATATTAATTATGAGTGGTAAGTAGGACACATCCAGGAAAGGCGTCTCTTGAGCTTTTATAAAATCTTCTTCGTGTCATTGAAATGTGGCTTTCATTCCATTTGGACTTCCATCCATACTAGCTGTGGCATGGATCTCTTAGTTGGCGCAGGGAGTCGGGGCTGTAGGAAGGCCTGCCTGGGGTTCTCATTTCTGGTGCCGTGATGGTTTGGGCACTTTTCCTTTCGCTGTCTAGAAGATCAGGCACACGCCCCGCTTCCCATGAGAGCAGTCCTGCCAGGTCCCCTCTTGTAAAACCAGCTCTAGGATTCGGGCCTCCATTCGCACCCAGAACAGAGGCAGTGGCAGTTCTGGGGCTTTCCGTGAGAACCCAGAAGGCCCGCGTCACCTGTTCCTACCAGTTACTTAACCCGTTTCATCTTCCCTGTTTCCGATGCACAAACGCAAAACAGAGTCCCAGAATCTGAGAGTTAGGTAAACCTAGAAACGGAAAAGGCCTTCGGAGGACACGTGGGGCCTTCTCTTCCTGTCTCAGATGAGCTTCCTGAAACCTGGAGAGAGGACTCCCTTGACAGCAAGGAAAGGGCCTCGGTCAAGAGTAGTCGGCACGCAGACCACCCAGTGTGCCCCCTGCGTGGACCGCGACGTGACCAAGGATAGCAGAGCACACAGCCTTACACGGGTATCAGTCGGGGATGACGTGACGGGCTTCGGAGCCAAGGCACAGACAGCTCTGCTCCAACGCTCACCTCGGAAGGAGTCTTTTCCATTGTCAGACGTTAAACCCTGGGATTCTTAACTTTGTTCTTGAAGTTCTTCTAGATGTGATGGCAGTGAAATTGTAATATTTTAACATTTAAAATTACTCTTAATAAACGTATTTTTTTCCCACTGATATACCACGTTAGTAAAACTTAACCTATTCGAATCTGTTATCCATCAACCATGAGTTTATGCCCGGGGTCTGATAGCTCTCAAAAACCTTTTGGGTGCATGTGGAATAACCCTAATTTTTGAGGGGGAGGAGGGAGTTTTTCAGGTTGTTCTAGTAGGTTAGGATTACCTTTGAAGACATTTAAGTGATGTTTCAAGTTTAAGTGGAAATGAAAAAGCACATAAATTTGTAAGACTTAGGAATTTCAAGAATTTGGTTAGAGGTAAAAACTCACCAAGAAAACCTGACCGTTAGACACCTGTCTGACACGCACCTGCTTCAGTTGGCCAATCACCGCATTGTGAGTGTTTCACCCCGTGAGAGTGAGTGGAGCAAGCATCTGGCTCCGACCTCAGCCAGGGTGCAGGCCTGGCATCCTGTCAGGTGACCCCGGTCAGGTGGCCACAAGGACGCCTGGTTTCTGGCCCAGCCCAGATTCCCCCATCAGCACCCACGGCCGGGGTCCTTTCCCCAGCACAAGGACTGGACGGTCCCCCCCTAGTGTGGCCGTGCCCTTCCCACGGCTGCAGGGCCTTCAGGAGATCCCTCGGCCAGCGGGCCGCCCTCCACACGCCCGCGAAGCTGGGGATCACCATCTTCCCAGAAACTCAGAGCCGCCTGTCCTAGAGAAGGGCAGACACGGGGAGACCAGGGACAAAATCAGAGCTGCCGAATGAACTTCAGTTGATAAAGTGCAAGATGAGGAGGGAACAGGAAAGCAAAGAAAAAGACAAAAAAAAAAAAAACACACAGCGAGAATTTCAGCGGGGAGGATTTGGGATGTGAGAGACGTGTCCTATGTGTGATACAGTGGAGTCGGGACACCCCGGAGCGTGAGGTCCCCGAGGACCGACTTGGGTCCGGGCTGCTGTGCGCGCCCGTGCCTGAGACCCGGCCACTCTGCCTTCACCTGTCCGTCTTCACATTGGCGTACGGGAGGCATCGATCACCCCGAACGTGCTCCCTCTCGGTCGCAGTTCCTGAGCTGGTGAGAGTGTTTCTGGCTCGTCGGGCCTCACTGCAGCTGTCAGCTTGCACCCACAGACCTCCATCCTTCCAGAAACACACCGGACATTAAAGAGTTAAATACCCAGCGAGCCGATAGGGTCTTGTCCAATGCTCCGTGGGCTGGTCCTAGGAATTTAAAGGTCCCTGGCTTTGTGAAATTGTGAAAATTCTCCCAGTTGCAATCAGCAGAGAAACTGTTCCTCGTCATGAGACGGAGCGAGTGGTGCCCGGAGGTGGTGGGCAGCTGAGCAGGGTGAGGACGGCGGCCTTGCCCGCGGTGGGCAGCCGCTGCTGTCCCCGCCCGCTGGGGACACAGTTGCTTTTCGATCCCGTGGGAACCACTGAGCAGAGAACCCCAGGAGGATCAAAATCCAGTGTCTGCTGCAGAGGTTCCTGGTCCTTCTCTCCATATTCTGAATAGGCCTCAGGTTGGCTTGTGTTTGTGACTCAAGGACATGTCGCTCTCCTTGACATTCCTGAGAGCTCCCCGGGAAGCAGCCCCGTAAGTAGCGGGGCTTTTCCTGAATACTGCGGAGGGAGTTGCTGTCTTCTCTACGTGGCATTTTTAGATGCCCTCGAGGTGGTGCCTACAGTGTCAGGTTCCAGGGTCAAAGCACAGGCCGAGGGGCTCCACGGTGCCACACACGGGATCAGGGCGGATGCGCGTGGGGTCCTGTGACCCGTGCGTTCTCTGCGGTCACAGGGGCGTCTTGCTGTTGTTGTAGCCGTGCTCATTTTGCCTGTGTACACAAGCCCACGCCAGGACCTGCCACGGTCGGGCCCCCGACCCACACTCGATGGCCCTGAAATGCCGTCCCCACCCTTCTCCGCTTATGCAAAGCCAGGTTCAGCCTCTTCTGTCTGTCTTTTCCTGCCCACCTTCAAAACTTGACGCATGTACTGAGCCTTCCCCGTCACACCCAGGACTTTCTCGGTGACCTCCTGTGTTTCTGGCTTGTCGCCTCAAGGTCTGGATCTCATGCTCCTTCTCTGACTCCAACAGGAGAAGCAAAGAGTAGTTGGAAAAGTACATGCCTGAGAGTTGCTCAGTCCCAGATTCAAATGGCAGCTTTTCCACTTTGAGCTGTGTGACCTTGGGCAAGTTATGTAACCTCTCTGGCCCCAGTCTCTTCTGTACATTTGGAAGAGCCGCCTCATGGGGTTTGGCACGTTTGTTCTCTATCTCCATTGCAGAAGTAGACACTAAATAAACTCTTCGATAAATGATTTGACTGCAGTTGGGTTGCTTGATTCAGACACGTCCAGAGAAAGATCAAAGTCACAGCAGCCAAGGCCACACTCGTGAAAGAATCGCTCTCAGTGCCGGCAAGAGCCATCTGAGGTTGGCACCAGTTTTATTATGAAAAGCATCTTGCGCATGGATTTAAGATTCATGCACTTGGCCGAGGGGTTCCCTTGGTGGAAATAATGATTTGCTTGACACAAAGTCCATCCCGAAGGCTTCGCCAGCCCAGACTTGAGCTGCCTCTTTTGCCCTTAGGTGTGGACGGTATTTCAGTGAGATGCTGTCTCTGAGTCGTCCCGCTGGAAGAGTGTTTATTGAATCCTTGGTTTGGGTGAGGCACTACACTGGGTCCAGAGAGCTCACTGTCACACCAACACTGTGATCATCTGCATTTCCCCCAGGCATTGAGTGCAGTGCTGTGCCCAGAGCAGGTGTCTATGCAGTTTGCATCATTGAATTCAACTTGAGCTGACCCTCTCCAAGGTGTCAGTGATGGCAGGAGCTGTCAGACCATGCGTGTAGGTGAGGGCACTGACCGCTGGCCTGCCAGATTTGCCTGTGAACTTCCTGCCCTGCCCCTCAGCTGAGGGTAGCAGGTGTAGTAAAGCTCTTGGGTGTGGTTCAGATCCCACTGGGGTCCAGCCAGCTGATACGTGAGCACCTCCTGCAGGCAGGTCTCGCAGGCTGTGCTCAGCCAGCGCCAGGTGTGTCTGAGCAAGTGGCAGCTTCCATGGTGGGCGTCAAGCCCCCAGGGCCACGGCGTCTCTAAGTGCCAGGCCTCGTTCAGTGCACACATATTGTTTCCTGACCTTGTCGGCGTCCACAGCAGGCTGGCGTCGTGGCAAGAGGGTGCCCTTGTATCAGGCCCGCCGGCCGTCAGCTGTGCCCCTGGAGGCTGTGCTAGTGGGAGATGCTTTCAGCCCCTCGGTTCACGCGAAGCTTTTCCGCAGATGCTTTCAGGATCTCTTTCTCTGTCTCTCGGTCTATCTCTGTGAGTCTGTCTCCATGTCTGTGTGTCTTTCTCTCTCTGTCTCTCCCTCTCTCTGTTGGTGTGTGAGGCCCTGTGCTGACCACAGAGAGCACGCACTGTCACAAGCCCCTCACAGTAAACAGCCACTCAGATGAGAGGCCACACTGTGTCTCTGCATCCGTGCGTTCATAAGCCTGGATCCAGAACTGCAGAGCCGACCTCGTGGGATTTGCCCGGTTCAGCACTGACAGCTGCTGCTGCTGACAGGGACTTTGCATTTCCTCGTGCTGGAGAGGGCCGCCGTCTTCCCTGGACACAGGAAGACCCTCTCGTGAGGAAGGAAGAGGATTCTCAGGGAGCCGGGCAGCGCGCCTTGAAACGCGTCTGTTTTTATTCACGTTGAGTCTTTCCAGGTGAACTGAACTCAATCATAAAGTACAAAGTGAAAGCAGATTTTTTTTTTGTAAGACGCCCATCTGGAACCCCCTGAGCGAGTTCACCCCCAACGTGGCCGTACACTTGTTACTCAGGGCATCCATGGTTTGGGGGACAGGCTCATCTCATAAGCAGCTCGGGGATCACCCCGGTCACCTGGACCGTCACACAGGCACTCGCGGGCTGCAGAACTGGGGGAGCTGAGAACAGTTTTCGGGTGCTTTGGAGCAAGCTGTTAACAGCCCGGGAGGTTCAAACAGTTTGCGGCTTATCTGCCACAGACCGAAAGCCAGGAGCAGCGCCTTCGGGGGCGCGAATCCCGTCACGGGCAGATGTCCGAGCCCGTCGTCAAGGCGAGGGCGCTGGGGCCAGTGCAGTGTGGACCATCCAGGAAAGATGCCCGTGCTGATTTCTCGGCCGTCCTAAAAGCGAGTGTCGCACCAGCATGGCTGGGGGCCTGGCGGTGCCCGCTGGGGTGCCAGCCACACAAACCCCCTCTGCTTGGCCCCCCTCCCGCTGACACACCCTACGCCGGGTCTGAGGCCACTTTCAGCAAGTTCCCATTAGGAGGGCCGATTCTCTGCCCCCGTCACCGCCACCCACCTCAGCCTTGCTGATTTAAACAAGTGAGAATCAGACATTTGGCCCCAACGCTGGCCTCCACGCTCTCAATAAATGAAAGACCCCCCTTCTCCCCTGCCCCACCCCCAGCAGCAGTGTCTTGATGACAGTGATTAGGCCAAGCTGCAGAACTCAGCAAGCATCTGCTTTCGGTTCCCATTTTTGGCCTATTTTCATGAATTAACTCTTGCAGGGGCGGTCAGAGGGGTGTGCACCTTGGCCCTGCCCTGCTCGGACAGCGACCTGCAGGGTGACAGTCCTCTGCCGCCAGGCACAGAGGGATGAATTCCATGTTCACATGCCTGGAGGCAGGTATGGACCCTGGCCCGGGGGCAGGCAGGGAGAGTCGCCACACCCACGACTCCAGAACCCAAGAAAGAACAGTGAGTGGAGACGTTCCAAACACTAGTCTGCCCGGGAACCCCGGCCCACCTCAGGCGGTGGAGAGTCCTGTCTGACACTGAGGAGGAGCAGAGCACCCCCCACCCCGCTCCCCACGCTGGGGCACACTGATGTCACCAGTTTTAATGAACATCGGCGTGAGAGGCAGAGGGCTCTGTGGGACAAGTGCCTGGGTCGAGAGCAGAGATGCACACAGGCACTTCGGAGGCCACAGCTGCAGCCACCATGCCACAGAGGGGAGGGGCTCCTGGAGCACGAGGCCACCTGTGGATCTGGGGAGAAGGGAGGGTTATAGAGGCCAGAGCATGGCAGAGACAGGCCCCCCAGAGACCAGGTCAGTCATTTACAGTCGTTGGGGAGACACAGTCTCTGACGTGCCTCAGGGTATCTCACATCAGGTCCTAAGAGATGCACAAGAAGCGATGGAGAGTAAGCTCACTAACCGTGTGAGTCCAGGATGGCGACCGGAGAGAGTCCTTGGCGCTCAGCTACCAATGAAGTGTTAGGATGAGGGGAGATCGAGAAGGCCTGTGTGTGTGTGTGTGTGTGTGTGTGTGTGTGTGTGTGTGTGTGTGAGGGAGGGCGGGTAGAGTGAGTTTCTTGCCCGGATTAGCACTCAGTCATCACAGCTTCTCACCCAGAACAGTTGTCACCTACCATGCCACCTCCTACGTTTTAAAACATTCGTTAACAAGAGTCCCATCTCCCACAGCTGTGAGCAAGAGTTAGGGAACCAGCAAGTCCTTCTGTTGCATGCCATGCCATATAAAAATAATTGAGTCCCTTCCTGTAGCGCAAGAAATGTAATTAAGTTTTTCTAAATAACTGACATAACACGAAGTTCGATTTAAAGTGATTGGTCGGTTTTCAATATTTCACGGGGTTGTGTAACTTTCACCATTCTTTACTTCCAGAACTTTATTACTCAAAAAAAAAAAAGCCCTGTACCCAGTAGCAGCCACTGTCCATTCCCCCCTCGCCCCAGCCCCCGACAGCCACTGTCCCCGTGGACTTGCCTTTTCAGGACGTTTCCCGTCAGTGGAATCACACCACGTGGCCTTGCGGTGGACGTCCTCCCCTGAGCACAGCGGGGGGCGGGGCGCCCTCCGCGCGCTGGCCGCGCTTCGTCCCTTTCTATGGCCGGATGACGTTCCGTCGCGTGATAACGCCGCCTCATATCGCTCCGTTAGTTGACAGACGCTCGGGTTTCCACTTCGGACTCTTAGGAGTGACGCTGATGTGAATATTTGTGTACGAGTTGTGCGTGAAAACACATTTTCAGAGACCTTGGGTGTCCATCCAGGAGAGGAATTGCTGGATTATGCAGCGACTGTTCAGTGTTTTGAGGAACTACCGCCAGCCTCCGCGGCGGCTGCGCCATCTCCCATCCCCACCGGCCGTGTGGGGCTTCCAGTTCCCTTCCTCCTTGCCAGCACTTGGTCTTGTCCGTTTTCTACATCATAGCCGTGCTAGTGGGTGTAAAGTGATACCTTATACTGGTTTTGGTTTGTGTTTCCCTCATGACTAATGATGTCGAGGACCTTTTCTTGAGCTTCTTGGCCATGCGCATATCTTTTTTGGTGAGTGTCTGTTCACATCTTTGCCTGTTTGAATGTTTTTAATCGGACTACTCGTCTTTTTTTTGTTGAGTTATAATAATTACACGTTCTTTGCTCGACATCTTTTCATACCCAACGCGAGATCATAAAGTGTTCTTCCCCCAAACAGTGAAAATAGCACAAGCCCAAAAGCAAGAAAAGGCCCAGCACCAGAAGCTGCAGGGCCCTCCGAGGCATCTCGCCAAAAGAAGGTAGTGGAATGAGGAAGGTACGGGAGAAAAAAGGAGAAGCTGTGTTTTAAAGTCAAAGCACTCAAGGCAGGATCCCGCAGAAGCCACCCTTGAAGTGAGGTCAGCTGCCTCGTCTCTTCCATCCTCCCCAGGACCCTGCAGGATAAATGGATACATGCACCTCCCCACCCCCACCCCCCCCACCCCTCATACACACACTGTGCTTCGAAAGCGCTGAGAAAACTCTCACGCCCCTTAAAGCTGCTGTGAATGCATGAGAATATTACCGAGCAGGCCTTATAGGGCAGGGCCTGCCTTGTTTGGCTTTAAGACTCCTTGGCACCTTATAAAACTCTCTGGTTCCTGAATGAATATGGCACCTGAAGATGAGATTTCAAGGTCTGGTATAGATACGGCCACAGGTTCTTCTGCTTTGGTGTATGATGAACCACATGGGACGTGATGAACCCGCTAGCACAATCATTGACATCTTTTTAGCGCACTTTGCTATAGGTGCATTGCATGGCCCATTTCTACCGATGGTCCGTCGTTCGAAGCACTGGGCTGTTGGCACCTCCTGGCAGGAGGGACCTAAGCACTGGTGGCTGAGTCCCTTCTCCCTGCGGTATTTGCATGGCTGGAACAGTGGGAATTTTCCTCTGGATTTCCCTCCAGGGAACACCTCCCACCTGCCCGGAGGCAGTTAGACTAACAACGTCTGTGATGGCTTAGCTCTCCTCCGGCAGGTGGACGGGACCAGCGGCCTTTGACCTGGCTCCATGGCTGCAGGGTCCCCTGGAGCATCAGACTCCTCCACGAACTATTTTCAAAATGTGCCCTGCTCAGGAAGGGAAGGAACCGTTTGGGCTTCACGTCCCCCCACCCCATTTCCCAGCTCCCAAGGGCCTCTGCCTGATTTGCATCCTCAGCTTGATTTGCATCGCAAAATACACCCAAATGTCCCTAGACCCGCCGCAGTGGGCGGGCAAGTTTGGGGTTTTGTTTTGTTTGGGTTTTTCATCTCCTGCCATTTCTCTAGCAGGTTTCTAGTTACATCCAGATGACCCTTAGATTAGGTTTCATTTTATGTCGTTGGCCTGTAATTCAACTAGCCTCTCCCCCTGGGCTCGGAGACCCTCCAGGATCCAGCCCTTTACTAGAGATGACTTTGGGGGTGGCCCTGCCAGCCTGGCAGAGGGGGTGTCATGCTGCTCAGGCCGGGCAGGCAGCTGTGTGTCCTTCAGTTACACGCTGAAGGGTTGTTTTTATCCCCTTCCTTTTCCCTTAAACCCGGAATCAATATTTTGGGAGTAAAGGTGGGGGTGGGGGGAGTGCGGGAGGAAGAGCCACAGGGGACAGAAGCTCGCAACTGCCAAAGTGGCTCTGATCTGCAGACGGAACCCTCAAGACTCATTCAGCACAAAGTGGCTGCAGAGGAAATCCTGCCCAGCCAGTGATAAGGGGGGAAATGGAGTCACTTCCTCACCAGCTGCTTTATTCAGGTAGAAAAAAGTCCTCACTTCCTCGCGTGTGCTCTGCCGGCCACTGCTCACAGCAGCCCGGCTGCTCGCTTCCCCTTTTGATCTCAGGCGCGGTTGATGTCAAGAGAATTCTGCTTCCCCGGCTTCGGGGGAGCCTCCGCTCTGCTGTGCATGTGTCCTTCCCCCTCCCTCCTCCTCTCCCTTTCTCCCAGCTTGACCTCTGCCTTGGCCAGTGCATTCAGTAGGCCGTGAGTTGGTGCAGTCACAGACAGCGATGGGAGTGAGTCTCACTGGGACGCAGGACTAGGTACCACAAGGGCTTCTCTGTTCCCGTGGGCGTCAAGCCGCTGGGGACCTCCGATCGTCTTCCCTGTCCTGTACGAGGGGTACCAAAGCTTTTTTACCTCCAGGTAGCATTTTCGAAGTGTATCTTCGTAACACAGCAGGAATCTCCCTGACAGAGGGCTAAATGGTCAAATGAGTTTGGAAAATGCTGCACAGTTTCTCTCTCTCTCGGAGACTCACAAGGCATACAGGCAGGGTGTAATTCACAATATTTTAACAACCAGTATGGCACAGACGCTGACTGTTTGATTTGTCTGGACATCATCCCCTCCTAGGAAGACGAGTCTGCTGGGGGGAAAAACAAAACAAAAAACCAATTTTGTTTAAGCCTGTTATTTATTTGTCCTTTGAACACCCTCCCCCTTTAAAAAAATATCGTCTATTAAGATATGTTTAGCAAACCTGTCCTATAGTAGAAGGAATCAGTTTATTTCCGTTCCACAAACATTTGCTGAGTGCCTAACATGTGACAGACACGCTCCAGGGATTCAGAGATAAATAAAATGTGGTTTCCTCACCTCCAGGTGCTCGTAGTGAGTGGGAGAAGAGAGACAGGTGAACAGATGATCTTCAGATAATAAAAGGAAGAACCCGGGATTGTTTAAGTCAACCTAGGGGCTTAGAGAAAGTTGCCTGCAGAAAATGATCACACCGAATCCCTGAGGGAACTGGAGTTAACCGCCTTCAAGTGACAGAAGCTGAGCAGGAGAGCGAGGTTGAGGCCAGAGCACTGGGACCTTTGCAGTAACGAATGTGGACTGAGCGTGGACGTGGCAGTTCTGATTCTGAGTAGATCACTCTGGCTGCAGTGTGGACAGGGGACAGAAGACGGGAGGCAGAGGGGTGAGATGGGAAGTCGCAGCAGTGATGCTGGGGAGAGAAGGTATCGGGGATTGGCGGGCATTTAGGTGGTTAAATCTGCGGAGCATGTACTGTCCTGTCGAGTCCCCTCGTCCTGACCACGTCAGGTCTCTCCAGCTTGACCCCCAGCTACAGACGAAGGTACGGCATCTGCCTCTCTTTCCCTAAGGGCTTTCTCTGGCCTCCGGAGCCCACTTTGCCTGTGCTCCTGACCGGCCGGAACTGCTGGGGAGCAGCCTTCAGCCGGTGACTATAAGGAGTTGGTGTATAAATTCCCCAGCTCCCTAGGGTCCTGAGCAGGGTAATGAAAGGGGCGTTTTCTGCACTGCACCCCAGCTTTGCCACAGGATTAAGTTCCAGTTTCCGGCAGTAGCAGCTCGCTTGCTCAGGTAACTCAGGATTTCTTTCCCTTTTCTGTCTCACTCCCCCCCGCCCCCAACTCCATTCGTGTTCCCTGTGATCTCCTCTCAGGTAAACTGCTTGCACCCTAGTCTTTGTCTCTGAGTCGCTTCTGGAGGAATTCAGCCTACGAGTATGAGGTTGACCAGTGAACGAATGGCGGGGGCGGAGGGTGAGGAAGAGGAGAACATCTAGCAGACTCTCAGGGTGTAGGTTTACGTCACAGCGTAGGCACAGAGGAGCCAGGAGGAGAGGCGGGCTGGCTGGAGGAGACTGTGACGGCTTCGCTTTGGGGCAGGCTGCATCGTACGTTCTGGCGGGACATCTGAGCAAGCTGCTGGAATCCTAAGCTGGCAGTGAGAGGAGCAGGCGGGGCTGGATGTGAAGGTTTCAGAGACAGCATTGTAGGGTGGTGTCTGAGACAATGAGAGGGAAGAAGGTCAGGCAGAGAAAGAGGAGGCGGTGTCCAGGCAGAAGCCCAAGGAGCATCGGGTAGCGGTCAGGGCCGGCACAGGAGGACGAGTCCGTGAAGGAGGCAGAGAAGGAATGACCCCGCGGGCAAAGGCCCTCAGCGGTCTCAGTGTCCAGTGCATCAGAGCACCCAGTAAGAATCAACCTGAAAAGCGTCCAGTGAATTTAGCCGCGTACGGGGTATTCGGTGGTCCCTGGGGGTGGTTTCAGAGGCACCGTGGAGGAAGAAGCCAGGCCACGTGGGTTAACGTGAAGGGTGGAAGGCAGCGGATGAGGGCGGGTTAGCGGCTTGTCCAGGAGAGCAGGGAGAGAGAAGACACTGCTTAGGGTGGAACGCACTGTCAGCGTGGTCATTTTGAGGAAATCTGAATTTCCTTTTTTAATTTAATTCCGTCAGTGGATAAATAGCCCCCAGCTCCTTGCTTTCAAGGATTAACTGAGAAGCATGTCTTCCTACCGAGGAAATCTAAATGTTTTATATGCTAACGAAAAAGAAACCAAAGGAAGGAGGGCGTTGACATTGTAGTTGAAAGCAGGGACGATTGTCGAAGGAAGGTTCCAGAAGCATCGGGAGACAGCGGGATTTAAGAGGGTAAAAAGGATCAGGGCAGGTCAGACGGAGGAGATACAAGTTAGAAAGGACAGGAAGCTGCAGCCGTTCTCATCCAGTGGCCCCGATTTTCTCAGAGAAGAAGGAGGTGACATCAGTTGCTCAGCAGTGAGGACAGAAGAGACGAGTGGTGGCTCTTGGGAGTCGTCATGAAAAGCGACAGAGAGTAAGGGAGTGCGAAGTGCTTTCAAGGACCCGCTGAGTTTGGAGACCATGAGCTTAGCGCAGCACCAGTCCGCGTGGCAGGTGACTTCTTCAGCGACACTTGGAAGGACAGACGAGGCTGCCGTGGGGTGGGGTGGGGTGGGTCAGGTTTGGGGCACAGGGGAAGGCTGGGATGGGAGGAAGCACTTCGAGGGCAGCAGGGAGCAGGTGCCCAGCGAGATGGAGGAAGCAGCCAACACGCCCGCTGGGTCCCAGTCCATGACGCAGGGAGGCGGGAGAGCAAGCGCAGCCTCTGCTGTCCCCTCCACCTCCGGTCTGCTTACTCGTGCCTACCGTAAGCCGTTCACTCCACCTGTTCGGGGTTCTCACGCCTCCCCTCTGAGAAACGAGCCAGCCTCTTCCTTAGACGTCATGACGCCGGCGTTGGGGATCTGAACTTGGCCTTCCCGCGCGACGTCGTGTGTCCCTCTGGCTCACCCTTTTCCTTTTCCTCCCCGAACCCTCACGTTGTCGTGAGGGAGGTGATCCCCATGGAGACAGAATTATAAAGCCACGAAGAAATAGAAACTATCGAAGGCATTAGATAGCGGTGTTTGGTTTCCTCTTGGCCGACAGGATCTGCTCTGTGCAGGACACAGTGACGCTTGCTTCAGCTGTGTACCCAGAAGTGTCCTCTCTCTCTGGCTTGTAAGCCCTTTGAGGGCAGAATGGCTTTCCTCCTTAGAATCTTCCACGATCATGTAATGCCTGCGTCCACAGTCAGCTCAAAGGTCGCCGAAGTTCTCATTTTCTTGGCGCCAACCACGCCACGTTAAATTTCCCCGCGGACGAATGGCTGAGAACCGACGCTGAGCCAGGCGCCTGAACTTGCAGAGACGATGGTTTAACTGTTACCCGTTTCACCCTGTCTGATATGGGGAACGTCTTTCTTTGCCAGTAAATAGAGGGGACCGTTTTTAACGGCCGAACCATATTCCACGGTATGGATGTGCCATAACTTACTTAACCAGTCCCGTGTTCAGACATTTCTTTTCAGATTTTAACTCTTATAAGCAACCTGTGCATTTTATTATTTTCGCAAGGTAAATAACTGGAAGGGGAATTGATTTAAAAAAATAAATAAATAAGGACAGTCTTTGGAAAGCTTCGAAAGCTTCGAACGCTCGTTGCCGCGTGTGAAAGGCCTCTCTTCACGCTCGCCTTGACCTGGCAGCACCTCCGCTGAGAGCTCAGGGGCTCCCCACCCCCACCCAGGCTTGTCCGTTCGGCCCCATCCTTTTTCACTTTGGCCCCTCTGATTCGTTTGTTTTCAAATTTCATTTTATTTGAAGTTGGGTTTAAATAGAACTTTTCAAACGGTCTGAAGAGCGAAGGAAGATTTTGGAGGGTGGGGGCTGTGAGAAGGAAGGTATCGCGTCGCGTCCGTCGCGTGTGAATGTCTGCGGTAATGTCGCGTGTGTGTGTGCATGTGTGTCTGTGGGAGAGGGGGAAGGCGGGTGTTGCAGGGAGCGGGAATGGTCACAGCACTGGGGAGGAATGGGGACACTTTGCCGCCACCCCCCAGCACCTCCAGCTCAGAGTCCGAGTCTGGTCTGTTCCCTGCAGCACCTCCCTGGCTCACGTCCAGCCCTGTGGCAGGGACTGGGGCCGCGAGTTTGGCCTTCCTGCCCCATCAGTGCAGACCCGGGGGGAACTCAGGCCCAGGCCGTCGGTGGTCTCCTAGTTGGGAGTCTGGAGAGGCTGTCTGCGAACGAGCATCCGGAGCTGGGGGCGCTGCCTGCCTCCTCTTTGACGTGAGGGGCCGGCAGCAGGAGAGGGGACCTCCCCTGGGAACGCGCCGTGCACATCCGTGATCGGGCAGAGCCCCGGCTGGTCCTGCCTTGAGCGAGGGCTCGGCGCCTCCTGAACATGTAGACTGGGGTTTCGTCCGAACCGCACGACCACGGCCCAGGTTTTCTTTTTCCCTCTTTGTTGCTTTTAATACATAAAATGAGCATGTGTTTATTTAAAACAGCTTTCAAACTTAAACAAATAATGACAGACTGTTCAAACAGACTTCGGAAATCGCCCTAATCAGGATGTTTGAAAACGCAGAGAGACTCCGCGAAAGTAGCTTTCAGGGGCCTTCAGTCCTGAAACCCCAGGCTCTGTTTTGCACTTTGGAACAGAAACGGGCACAGCTCGGGGGGACCCAGCCCCAGGGAGGTTGACGGCACCCTCAGCCCCACAGCCCGACTCCGTAGCTTATGGGGGAGGGGGCAGCGTAGACGGCATCGCTTTTCCACGTCTGCCTTTGACCAGAACACGTCACATGTATCTTTTAATTCACAGTTTCTATAGAAATCACCAAGCATCTCTGGACCAAAAGCTGACTCCCCAGAGGGGGCCGGCATAGCGCCTCTGTAAACCGGCGCCTCGGAGGACTCCTTGAGCCCTGCCGCGGGGCAGGCAGGTGCGGGAGGTCTGAGGCAGCTCTGCAGGAGGGCACACGGGGGAGCGAGGCTATACTTTACTTCCACGGTGTCCCGTTATGGGCCGCGTTGACAAATGGCTTTGAGTCACCCACGTTAATCTTCACAACAACCAATTTTATGGGTGAGATAAATGAGGCTCAGGGTAGGGTAATTTGTTCAAGGTCATAAGCAATAAAATGTCAAGGCCAGGATTTCACCCAGACCTTCTTCCCCAAGTCCAGAGCTGTTCTCAGACCCCTGGGGGCTGTGTCAGCTCCTCGGTGCTCATTCTTTGGGTCAAGAGATGCTGCCATAGCTCATCCCACTCTAGAAATGTTTTTCCTTACGTGCATATCAGAAATGGCCCGTTAGAAGTTAAGTACATGAGGGGACGGGGGTCACAGGAAGGGATTATTCCAGCCCCAGAGAGGAAGAGGTACTTGGAGAGGCATTTCTTCTGCCCCCTGGGACTGTGCACCAGGCAGACAGGGAAGAAATGCCAGCCATTGGTCCCTGCTTCCTCCACTTTCCCGGGATGACTCCTTGTCCAGAAAGGTCCGATGGCCAGTGTCCTCGCCCCTATTATAAGTCTGCCGTAGAAAACTCCATCGGTAACGAAAGAAATGCAGAGTCTGAACTCTGATCTTCTCAGGGTCAAGCTGGATTGCAGACAGCCCAGTTAGTGCCCTGAGGGACTTGGGGTGTTCTCTGGCTGGGCTCTTCGTGGTTTCAGCCCGTCCCCCCGTCAGAGAGAGCAGCTTGGAGGGGGGACACTGTTACACATTCACAGCCAGGATGCACTTTGCAAGAGGCAGAGTTTCTCCTGCTCGTGAACATGTCCTGACCCTCCCTGCCCCGTTGATCCCTGATTATATATAGGGAGAATATGTCTCTCGACAATCATGGTTGTGACCGCAACTTTGTGCAAAGAGCACTAAGCACATATTTCTTTTATGTCTGTTAGAGCCTCACTTTGCTAAAGCTCAAATTTAGAACATTTTAAGAATAGATTTAAAAAGAAGAAGAAAACCCTTGCGCCCTCTCCTGGTAAAAGCTAATAACCCAGTACATCTGAAGGCCCAGGTCACCCACCCCGTTGTTGGCTAAGTCACTAATCTGGTGCTGTGACCAAAGCTGTCGACACACTAGATGGACCGTTGGGTCCTCTGTGGTCCATGATGAGAGAGTTTCTTCGAAATCTTTCTCCACAGGCTTTCTCAGCCTTGGCACTGTTGGCACCTTGGGCTGGTGGTAATCTCTGTGGGGTGGGATGGGCTGTCCTGTGAATTGTGGGCTGTTGAACAATATCACTGGCCTCTGCCCACTAGATGCCAGCAGCACCTCTTCCGCTCCAAAATCATGACTGCCAAATGTCCCTCGGGAGGCAAGACCACCCGCAGTGAGGACCACTGCCCTAAAGCTTTGTCCACCAGGGCAACCGGTGAGAATGAGGACAGCTCAGCAGAAACCCTTTGTGACTTGGGGAAGCAATTCTGATGGCTGGTCAAGTTCACTGCTAGGAATTTGTCTCAAAAAAAACATCTGAACAAATAGTTAAACATTTATGTAAAAGATGTGTCATAATATTATTTATAATAGCAAAAGTTTAAAACAACCCACATAAAGAACTTCAGTAAAGCACATCATATGTCTATATGACATATGTGATGGAATACTACTCAGTCATGAAAAATAATTGTGTAAGCCTATATTTAATAATGTGGGAAGTTCCCCTAATGAAGCCTTAGACTCTAACCTTCAAGACTACTCCATGATTCCCAGAGGTTGTTGAATATAGAAGGAATAATTTCAAACAGGTTGAGTAAGCACCTTGGTGAAATATTATACCAACATAGAATCAAACTAATGATTAAACTCAGAAAACTTCAATCGTTAATTGAACAAACATTTATTGCGTGCCTACATGTACCAAAACGACACACAGCCCTGAGAGACAGAGATGAAACCTGGTCCCTCTACTGCAGTACTTGCCCCAAACAGACGAAAATGCTGTGAAGGTCGTCAGAACCCCCCACACAGCAAGGCCAGAGGTCCCCCCCGTTCCTGTCTCCGCACAGTGAAACCCTATGCAATGTGTTCAGGTCGTTGGGATGCCCGAGTAAATCACACCACGTGAAAAAGCATTTCGTGTACTGATTTATATACATTCAGATAGGTTTAGAGAGTTGTCCAGATGCTAATTAGGTCCAAATGTGGAACCTAATCTTCCCCAGCAGATCTTGAGAAATGAACGTTCAGTGATCGGTTCAGTCTAAGACCCCGCAGAGGCCTTTGCTACAGCACTGTCATGGGAGGAAACCACCTTCTTTCCTCGGGGACCTGTGTTGTGTGTCCAGTGACACATCTGACCGTAAATGACCACATGCTTCGTGAAGTTCACAGCGTGAGTTAAAGGCAGAGCCGTGGTCACCTAGTCCAGCCTCCCCTGGGAAAAACCCTGTGACGGCTTCCTTTCCCAGGAGCACCCTGTCCTTGACCTCGGGGGCTGAGCATGCCAGCAGTGGAGGCCACTCGGCCTATGTCCACCACATCAGCACCCCGGGCAGACCCCACACTCACAGAGCCGCTGTCGTCCGTGAGAGCATCAGCAGAGGGAAGGGCACTGGTTTGGACCTGAGTTCCAATCCTGCCCTGCCATTGATTAAATCCTTTAACCTCTGTGAGTCTCAGGTTTGTTTGGTTGGTTTTTTTTATTTTTCTCTACAGAACAGGAATAAATCAAACGACTCCATAAGATGGGTATTAGGAATAAAGCAACGCGCGTTAGGCATTCGTTACCAGTGCCTGGCATAAAGCAAGCAGTCGATAAGGGAGTCTGGGCTCAGTCGTTGGTCTTTTACTGTTTCATGAACAGCCACGCGGGTGAACACTGCAAAGCCTCCCGTGTTTTAACAGCCTTCACGGTTTCGTTTTTCCCTTGAGCATGTGCCACTCTCGAATCCACCGGATGGTGCGTTTATTTCGTTTGCCGTTCATCCCACTCAGCCCGATGGAAGCTTCTCGAGGCAGGAACTTTTCACCCGTTTCACTCCGTGGTGCCTGTTTCTCCGTGGTGCCCAGCACATACATAGGGTCTGAGTGAATATTTCTTGAACGGCCGTGGAAATCTTTGCCCCCGGAGAGTGCTTTCCCGTGGCCCTCCCGCTCCGGCAGGGGCCGTGGCGGGGCCGTCTCGTGCAGGCCGGCCTTCCGTGCGCTCACTCTGTTTTCCCTCTTCTCCCCCCTGCAGGACGCCTTCGTGGAGCTGTACGGGCCCAACATGCGGCCTCTGTTCGACTTCTCCTGGCTGTCTCTGAAGGCGCTGCTCAGTCTGGCCCTGGTGGGAGCTTGCATCAGCCTGGGGGCCTACCTGGGCCACAAGTGAAGTCAGCGGGCCTTGCCACCAGCAAATATGCAAGAGGTTCACTCAAGCAGTAGATGATACACATTGCCAGTGATGCACCATGAAACGAAGCTATGGTCTCTTAAAAACAAGCAAACAGAAACAAAAACAAAAACAAACAAACAAAAAACCGGCTTTCAGGCTCAATGTCGAATCAGCTATTTACTGCCAAAGGGAAATACCATTTATTTTTTACATTACTGAGAAGAAGATTTATTTATTTAAGACGGCCCCATCGAGCATCCTGTCTCTGGAAAGCCCACCACCGACTGCCAAGCCCCGCCTGTGCGGCTCCACCTGCATCTCCTGTGCCTAGAAGTGGATTTGCTTTCCGCGTTGTCGCTGTCGGTCGGACTGACTCATCATCTGAAGAGCAAACAAACGGACAAAGGACGTGACTGTTCCAGAAGCCAGGTTTCTGGCTGCCGGAGGTTCGGAAGAAGGTGTTCATTTTCTTTACACTTCTTGGCCCCGGGGGGGCTGTCATACTCATAGAGGGAGGTGCTTGGAGGGAAGTGCATTCTTCTCTGGCCCCAAGAGCAGGCACTCTGCACGTGGCTCCCATGGTACCTACTCCGTTGGAAGAGAGAAATCGGGAACTTCAGATGGACTCGGTATCTGCCAAGGTCGCCATCCTGAAAGACAGTGACAGGAAAAATGCCCTTAAACCATAGGAGAGTATTTTTTTAAGCTACCAATTGTGCCGAGAAGCATTTTAGCAATTTATACAATATCATCCAGTACCTTAAGTCCTGATGTGTATATTCATATATTTTCGATACGCTCTCCCCCACCACCCCCCAAAAAAAACAAAAAACAAAAAACCTGGCTCTGCCTATGAAACAGAATCCTCTGGAATGCAAGGAAGCGAGCGTTTCCGTGACTTCGGCATCAGGAAGACTAGGGTTACCCGGAAGCATCAGGCCGCCCCAAGTGCCTGCTTTTGCGCAGGAGGCCACAGTTTGCAATCCCGACCTGCCCCAGCTCGGGGGGCCGGCCTCCTCCGGGAACAGTCGGGACACTCGCTGGCCTGCTCGAGGGGTTTTAAAAAGAGCCATGTGGTCGCCCAGTGTCAGGAAGCTGACAGAGCTGGGGATTCCACTGTCAAGGAAGAGCAGTCGTGGCCCAAGCCTGGCACCCTGGGGTCCCTTTCCACGTGGAGCCTGGGGAGAAAACACTCCTGAGACTTTGATCACGCGTAAGATGTTTATCATTGTGGAGGGAAGAAAGCGGAGGCCCCGTGCCTTTTCTAGCAGAGGGAGGTGGCGAAGGCTGGGAGCGCCACCACCGAGGAGGCGTGAGGAAAGGAGACGCACGTGGGCCTGGGAGCAGTGTGGCCGCGCGCGTGTGCGTCGGCTGCGTTGCTGCCGTCTGTCTGTGCAGTTGAAAGCGCGGCTTTAAATGACTTTGGGGGAAGGGTCGTCAATCCTGAAGGCAGCGCGGAAACGAGGTGCCGTGGATTAATGGACTCGTGTCTGTGAAATTACGACGTCAAACGTTATCTCGTCATTGCAGTTTGGTTTTATCTGAAAACTTGACAAAGGAAAACAAAAGTTCCAGGTGTGGGATGTGGGGATTATCTGTATATCCTGGGCATTAAGAAAAAAAAAAAAAAAAAACTGGTGGGAAACTGCAGAGAAGTAGCAACAGAAGTGAGATCTTCAGCTCATAAGCCAGGAACTTTTTTTTCCAAGTTCAAAAAGCCTTGAGACACGCATGAAAACTGTGGCATTATAGCATCATATACATTTATCCGTATTACCTTTGGAATGTACTATGTTCAGTGTTTAATGCTGTGGTCGATGTTCCAGAAGCTGCTTAAAAAAAAAAATACATGCATCTCAGCATTTTTTTTTTATTGTATTTAGTTATGGCCTCTACACTATTTCTTAGCAAAGTTGATATTTTTTTCCACGTGAGATGATTGTCTCTCGATTCTTTAAAAGCATTTCTGAGAAGATGAGAATAAGCCCTGGGTCTCAGCTACCTGACAAACCCTGGAGCGTGCTGGCCAAGGAGGTGCTTCGTTTCAACCAGGTCCTGTGCACTTGCATGTCGACACAGTGGTTCATTGTGAAGGATGCATCTGTTGGCCCTTTGACCTGGTTCTTTGGGGGTTTATTTGTCCCTGGGCAAATCAGAATTTAACTCACATTATTTAGGATTGCATACATGTTTGGTTAAACCCATGAGGTTCATTCAGTTGAAAATTCAGATGAAAAGTGACCAGGGGATTAAATTCTGGCGATGACAGTTTGACCTTTAGAGAGTTGCTTGATGTGGCCTGTCTCCATGTAGACATCTAGAGCCCTCCTGCCCTCCTTCCACGGGGCCCTTTTCCGTGGCTGTCCTTCAGGGCCCTCCTGAAATGCAGTGGCACTTGCACCCCACACCGAGAGAGCAGGAACCCCATGGAATGAAGCCAGACCTCCCTGGCGGGGCCTCAGGGAACAGGACGATCAGACCTTTGAATGATTCCGATTTCTAAGAGAATTATTATTTTATGAAAGGTTTACATTTTCAGAAGTGATGAATACGGAATATCGAACCCCGTGCTGCTATCCTGCCGAGACCGCGTTGATGGAGTCGGTTTGCAGTACACTCCACATGGCGAGATCCTCCGAGCTGCTTTAGAAGTGACAACAAAGAACACGGACGTTTTTGATATAAAGCCTGTTTGTCCTTTTTTGTTGTTATTGTTCAAAACCGGGATTTGCAGAATATTCTAAAAATGTATATATATATTAAAAAACAAAACAAAACAAAACAAACATGGGGGCTAACTTCTGGCTGGTTTCCTTTTGCTGTGGGGTTTTGTTTTCTGGTTTTAACGGTAAATGTGCCCAGCCGCTGGACCCCAGAATTGTGCAGTGTTGTGGTCGCACTCACTCTAAGTAGTTACGTTGCATTTTTCTTGTCAGAAACATATTAGAAGCAAGGAATGTATATAAAAGCCTCAGCTAGTCATTTTTTCCTCTTCCTTTTTTTCATCGTCTCGATCATTCTGTGATCAGACAGCCGGAGAACCGTTTCTACTTATTTTGGGTTGAGAAGAGATTCACACCTGAATGCCTGGTGCATCTGTTGGCCAAGGTCAAGGCTGAATAGAACACATGCATTTTCCGAGTTGGGATCAAGAGCTCTAAGAAGAGTCGCAAGGAGGAAATCACCCAAGAACCAGGTCAGTCCTCCCAAGCCTTCACGTCGAAGCACTCCGAAAGATCAGAACAAGTGACGTGTCCTACAGCAAACAGTTCATCTCAGATTTTACAAGGCTGGAAATTCTTATAGGTTTAAGATTTGAGTGAAAGTCACATTTCAAATTAAGGAAACGCCTGCCTGTATTTCAAACAAACATCATATTCATTCAGATGTGGCCTTCCATTTAGATGTAACTTTTATTTTATTAGTAAATGTTTATCGGTTATCATCTAAAGACCTGGTCCTGGCCCAGTGTGGAGGTTAGGAAGTGATTATAAATCAACAGGAGGCATAATAATCAAGTGGGGCAGTCCCAGAATGTCAGGTTAAGAATCTACTGATTGAACAGAATTGCAAATAGTCTGTGTTGTAACTAAACTTATGCTAAATGACTAATTGACAAATGTGAACTTAAATTCTAATTTCAGTCGTACTTTTAGGGCAGTGGCTGTTTTTATACTTCCTTATCACTTATAGTTAGTAATGTATACCGACTCTATCAGAAAGCAACAGGAAGGGCTTGAAATATAAGCCATTCTAAGGAAATTAGGGAGTCAGTTGAAATTCTATTCTGATCTAATTCTGTGGTGTCTTTTGCTGCCCAGACAAATGTGGTTACACACTTTTTAAGAAAAACAATTCTACATTGTCAGGCTTATGAAGGTTCCAATCAGATCTTCATTGTTATTCAATTTGGATCTTCCAGGGATTTTTTTTTTCCCCCTAATTATTATGAGACAAAGGACATTTGTTGCCGGGGTGGAAGGAGGAATTTTCAAATGAGCAAAACATTCCCAAGACTGGACCAGGGCGTGGAGTTTCAGAATGGCTGGGACTGGGGGTTGTAAAACACACAACTGCAACCTTTACTAGGATTGGTGTCATGCTTCCTTGAAGGAACGCATGTGACAAACTAGAACATTTTAAGTTCTATGATAACGTTTAGATTCTGGAGACATCAGAGCAAGTTAAAGTCCAGCTTTGTATGGTAGTGCAGATGGACCAAAACTCCCAACATTGACCAGCAATGGTATATATTTCAAGCCTGGATACGTCTAATAGCTATCTCAACAATAAATTTGCAGTTTAAACCAACAGGATATTTAGTGAAAGCCTTCTGGTTGGTAGGGACATCTCTTTCTAAATATTCACAGTACAGAAAGAAAAAAAGAAATTACATGAAACGTTTGGGTAAGTGATAATAAAGGTCCTGTATCCTTGTCCAAAGAATCATTCTGTTCCATGTTTGCACTCATAGACAGACCTTGGACAGCCATGAAATACGCATCCCACTGGGCACAAATAAAACCAGATGGAGTATGAATGGTATTGCACCAATTAATCATGACTGCCCCCAGAAAAATAACTTAAAGCCAACGTCCTATTGATGTCAGGTTTGTTTTGTATACCAATGTAAGCCCAGCAGACAAAAACACTTAGGCAAGATGGAAAGGCTTACTCAGAAGATTCTGGGATTTTGGTGTAGACACTTAGTAATGCCGTGTACCTAAACCTTTTGGGGAATCTGCCGTGGGCCTTCCCAGCTAGCTCATTTTATTTTATTTTTTCCTCGGGGGGAATGTTTGAAGGCATGATAGCCGATCGAATTTCTTTCGGGAAAGCGTTGGTTGTGTTTATTATACTGTTTTCTTAAGTTTTCAAGCAAGTGTTGCTTTTGAGTTACTGGGATTATTTTTGTTTTAAATAAAATGTATAAACAGCATTTTTGTATTGAAAGCTTTTGTTATCAAGATTTTCCATTTTCACCTGTGGCTATTTTTTAAGATTGGTACTTTATAGGGGGGGCTGATATCCTGCAATACTTTGCGCGCGTGCGCGCGCGCGCACACACACACACACACACACACATATATTCATGGTAAGCATATTTTGGATAGTTAAGATAGAGTAAGCTTCTAGTTAGCATTAAATATGAGGGCACCTTTTTTGTGTTACCAGAAAAAAACCACATTGCCATTAAACTTTCCTTGTCTGTCCAGTTAATAGTGTGAAGAAAAATACAGTGTGAGATATTGGTTGTGCCCTAGAATTGTTTAGAATGTGGCGAATTTATGATGGCTTGGCCCTGCCATTCGTGGTCATTAAACAAGACTTTAAAAAGCCTT
This sequence comes from Pteropus medius, assembly GCF_902729225.1. NCBI lineage: Eukaryota > Metazoa > Chordata > Mammalia > Chiroptera > Pteropodidae > Pteropus > Pteropus medius. The sequence goes on from NW_024340849.1 coordinate 9,330,542, forward strand.
CTTAACAAGCCAGTAGAGCCACCAGCAACCTCACTCTAATGAAGCCCTGTGGGACCAGACGATGGGGCTGCCTTACAGGTGAAACCACCTTTGAAGGAGACCCGTCTGTTTCTTGGTTACTAAACCTCCTGGCTGCATCCAAGATGGACCAGCCTTAGGTGCCACTTCCTGAGAGAGCCGTGGTTGCTGTCGGGTGTCTTCCCACATAAGGTGGAGATTCCCAGCCTCTATCTGTGGTCTGTAAGGTGAAAGATTGTATAAAAAGGAGAGGAACAGCTGAAAGCTCTGTTTGGAAGTGAGCATTTTAAGATAAGCAAACTGACTATTTTAGAGAAATGAAAAGGAAAGGAGGGAGGGAGGAAGGAAGGACCCTAAGTATCAAGGCTCTTGTGTTTCCCCCGATACCAACACCCCAATCGTCAACCCTCCAAGCCTCTTCCCTTCCACCCAAAAGGACTCTGACAGTAACATCCATCCATGCGGCATCTGCCAAATGCCAGCACCAGACACCAGCACCGGTCCCTGCTGCCTCGGAAGGCAGGGCTTGGCTTCTGTTTTGTAGGAGAGACAGACTCTGAGAAGTTAAACACCATGCTTGAGTCCTCCTCCATCATAAGTTACAGGAGGTGACACTTGGGCTGTAGCATGGCGGACCCCAAGCCCAGCCTTCATCTCAATCAGTGGTCCTTGAACGGCTGCACGTGCACTTGGCCCTCACCTTCCCAAGGGGCGCTTAAAGGGACCGGCATCTCGGCAAGACCCCGGTGCGTAGGCGTGACGCCTAGGGCGTGGGCGCCAGGGAACGAGGCACTTTGTGTGGCCTGTGCTTGAGTCTGGGGGGGGCTAGTGTGCAGCCTGGGATGGGTTTTGACCCGGTGACGTTGCAAGGTTAGAGTGAGTTCTTAACTCATGTGTCCAGTTGTGATTTGCTGCCTTGTTCTGTTAGCTGTGGACACCCAAGTTGGTATCTCGTTAGAAATAGGCAGCTGCCAGGGTTCTGTGGTTATAGAAGTATTTACACCAAGGAAATGAGCAAAACCTATACAACAACTTTTTCAACCTCCCTGCCCGTTTTTTTTTTTTTTTCTCCTTCCTCCAAAGAGCCAGTTTACCTGCATATTCCTGGGCACTGTCCCGGTGTATTAAAACTCGGGGGTCACCAAAAGGGCCGGTTTGGATCAGGAAGAGGAGCTCACCCTTTTGCAAATTGTCCTTTTCAGTTCCTTGCTTTCAACAAAGATGAAGGAGTTACCTAGTCAAGACAGCTGGCAGATAAAGGCGTTTTCAGAATATAACTTAGAAATCCAAAGAGTTGAGTAATATTACTACAACAAACGCCTTCCTCTCCCGGGTACTTATTAGGCGAACAATCCTCAGAGCTTACGTCTTAAAAACAAGAACAGACTTTATGGTGAATCCCAGCTCTTTCCAGTACTAGGAAATTTCTCTTTATGGGTACATGACCTTCTTGGGGAGGGGGAATAAACCAGCATCATTTATCCCAGAGGTATATTTCCAATAAAATTAAAATTTTATATTTAATAAATATCCAAATGTATACATTTTTATCATTTGGGTATTAATAAAAATTGTAACAATTGCCTAAGCCAGGAACAAAAAAGTAAAATCTTATGGTCACAAAAATTCATAAATTTACTTTTGTTGTGGAAAATTATGAGAGGTTAATTAAGCTTTCAATTTTAAGAAATATATTAGGATAAAATGGAGGATAGAAATGTGAATTTGAGGGGAGAAAAGTAACAATATAAAATTCCCAGGTGTCACAAAATAACCCGTTTCTCTATTGTTTATGTAGATGATGCTGAGTATCAAATCATTATGGCACTTAAAATCCATTGTCTATAATTAAAAGAGATGTAGCAAATTTATTTTAAAATGTCGATTGTTAAAGTACCTTCTCAAACTCGTTATTCGTAGGTGTGAAAATTCTTTTTCAAACTGGCCTCGATTCAGGAATGCTCTCTTGAAACACACCTCGAGAAAAGGAAAGGGAGCCACAGCCACGGAAGGCTGATTGGCGCGTCTTAAGACAGCTCAGTGGAGAAACCCTAACGTCTCAGGGTTTCTTAATCCCGTTAAAGTCTATCCGGAAATTACTCAAGCATTTTTATCAGGAATCATAATTACTTCATGGAAGGGGCTATAAATTACATCATAAAAAAAAAATTCTGCCACAGACAGTTGGGACAGTTTCTTTCTCCTGCTACTAGCAATGCACTGGAAATCAAATCCTTCGCAACTATTTACATGTACATTTTAAAAATTAAATGTCAACTTAAATGTCTGCAAGCGTGGTGCATGTGTTTCGAACTCCCTTTAGTGGGGCACCAGCAACTTGTTGGAAGACCTCTGCCCCGTCGGCCCCTCTCACCATCCTGTTTTTGGAAGCTCTGGGGCGGGTGGGGTGATGGGAGGGGCCCCTCCTCCAGGGCCCAGCAGGGCTTTTGTATTAAAATGAATCTGTCAGCACCAAGGAAGCAGGTAATTGGGTAATAATAATGGTTATAGTTACTCATTTCAGGACCCAAAAAGGTAAGGAAATAAAGCCTTAGGATCACAAAAATTCATTTAAATGAATTGCTTTTGTTGTAGAAAAGTATGAGAAGCTAATCAATTTTAAATATATCCTTTTTGTTCCAAATTTATGTTAAAAATTTCCTTTTTGGAGTAGTTTTGCTTTAAAGAAAAAAACAAACAAACGTGCAGCTTATCACCCACTTACCCTACTTGTCATTTGTCTGAGTGTCCTGGATTGCATGCTCTTAATACGTGCTGCCGAAACACCCGAGCCCATATTCGTAATGACAGGCAAGTCCCAAAGCAGTGAGGTCCTGTTCTCTTCTCTTTTCTCACCCCCTAGAGAAGAGCTCTCTCTGACTTGGCTTTGACTACAGACTCCTTCCAGGGTCTTCCGCAGCCCTTCATGGATCTAGAATAGAAATCTGCAAGTGACTGTCAGAAGCTCCGTAGGGCCTGAGATTTTCCCCCACCTGCAAACCAGCGAGCGAGCCGGCCACCATTGTATGGATGCTGGTTGAAAACTTGAGCTTCCTGGATCAGAGACAAAGGGCTCACGGCCATTGCCGCAGCCAGAGCATCAGCATTTTTTGAGCCAGCTCCCCAAGCCCCAGGTCCCACAGGGCAATGCGAAGAGCCTCAGCCGACCTCTGTACACACAGTGGGTTGTGACACGGGGAGGAACTCCGAGTTTAAGAGTGTAGGAAACTCGAATCTTTTGTAAGGAGCGGTAAGCGTGTCTGCCCTTTGCTGTGGAAGAAGACTCCATGTCTGTCTCAGGGCTGTAAACAAATCTGAGCTTTGCTTTGGAGGGAGACTTCGTCTCTGCCTCCCAAGACTGCTCACTATACATCATCCTTGGAAAGATGGTCTGGGACAAAGCAGTCAGTGCCTTGCTTGCAATACGAGCAAAAACATGAGAGGCCCATGGCGAATCATCTCCCAGAAGCGGCACTGAACCAGCCTACCTCTGCCGCGGGTCAGGCCCCCGAACGCCAGGAGAGCAAAATATAACCCTGTAGGCTTTGCTCCTCGAAGCCGAATGTTCTAGCCACAATTCTCAGCCCTCTGCCATCCTAGTTCATCCATCCGGACACACGCCCTGTATCAACATCCCTTTGAGAGGGTTACACCAAATAGGATCCTGGGCCCTCAGCTAAGAGCTGACTCAGTGCTACCGATCATCAGAGATAACCTCGAGTCCTCTCTGTTCAGCTACCTGCTGTCCACGGACACCTGGATGCTTACTGTCATCTCGACACATCGACTAAATCTAAGCCATGCTCTACTCCCAAGACTAGGTCCTTCCCGAGTCTCCCCTTTTCTGTCAGTGGCATAATCGTTTCCCCAGTTTTCCAAGCTAAACCTCTTGGGCACATTGTTTCCACTCAATGCTCTCTGAATGGGTCGAAAAACGGGGCCAGCAAACATGCGCTGAGTGCCAGGCCGAGGACAGGTGTGGAACTGGGCTTGAGGCGAGAGGACCGATCAAGACCCAGTCTTTAGCCTGGGGAACTCTGGTTCTAGAGTCTTCCTGGTTTTTGTTTTTCAAATATTTCCAAGTCCCATCGAATGGGCCCCTTGTTTTCTGTAGTCATGTTTAGCATCGAGCCGGAGTTATTTGCTATTTACATTACGGAATGTCTTGTTTTCAGATGGGTTCCCACAGACAAACCGAAGGCATTTCTCCCTCAAGCCAAGCCCTGGACGTTTTTGTCGGAGACAGCTGGCTCAGATGCAGTGAAGCTACGGATTTTTCTCTGCATTCTTTTTCTGTTTTTCCAAAGTTTTGAGCCCACTTCATCTCAGAGCCCTGCAGGCGGGTGGGAGCAGACACTGCAAAAGCCCAGAGTAAAACTCAGCAGCAAGCAGAACAGGGGGCTTTGATCTTCCCTCCCAAGGGGAACATCATCCCGGATGTCCATGTGGAACTCTTCAGCTCGGGGGACAGAAGAAAGAGAAGGAGGAATAAAATATTTATAGGAAAATTATTTCTCACAAGCAAGCATTTGTTCTAAAAGCTTTTAGAAACGTAATTATTTTCCTCCTCCTTGGGCTTTTCTGTTTTTAATATGAAACACTTTCAAGTCCGCCGCTTCGATTTCCAGGAAGCAATAATCCATTTTGCCTTGCGGGGAGTTTAGGAAAGAAACTAGGTTTCAGAAGTAAAAATATTTCCATTGAAATTGCCACATGGAACTCTTGCCGCTGCGTCTTGGATAATAAAGGCCCCAATTCCCAAGGGCAGGGTGGACCTGCTTTTTTGGAGCCTTTGCTGTAAACATCTCTGTCCTGTTTGAGACACCACTGGACTCCTGGCCTCGCTTACCCTCACCTACCCAGTGACTGTTATCCAAAAGGGAAACCTCTGGACCAGCATTGTCCAGTAGAAGTAAAGTGTGAGCCCCAAATACGAGCCACATGTGGAATTTTTCATTTTCTAGGAGTCACATTAAAAATTAAAAATAATACATGAAATTAATGATATGTTTTATGCAACCCAGTATATCATGTCAATATGTAACCAATATAAAAATTATCATGGTCGTTTCTTTTTTTTTTTAATAGGAAGTTTTTGAAATCCGTGTGGAAGTGACATTTGGAGCCACGTTTCACGTGCCCAATAGCCAAGCGTAGCTGGCGGCTACCGTGATGGACCGTGCCGCTCTAGACTCTGTGTCTCGATATTTTATAGCTCACCCACAAACCACGTGTCATAAAACACCTTCCTCTGCCTGTCCTCATCTCCCCACACCCCTGCCAATTAATTTGCTAAGGCTGGAAAGCATCTTTCTCTACAACTCTCCCAACTTCCTCTCCGGATCCCCACAAAAACATCCTTACTTTTTAAACATCGGCTGTCAGTTAAAACGGGGAACTAGATTATATTGTGTTCAATGAAAATATTGCACACCCCGTTGGTGAGTGTCAAATGCTTGGTATCAGAAGACCTGGGTTTGAATCCCAACTTGCTAAAAGTACGACCTTGGGTAAAGCCTTTCGTCCCTTCGAATCTTAGGTTTCCCGCAGGTGTTCCGTTTGTTCTACCATATCCTACTAGCCTCATGGGATAGTGGCGTGAAGTACAGAAAAATGATGACTAGGAAGGGCTGGTGGTGCCACAGAAAATGGAAAATCACATTATTTATTATTCCGAATCATTAAAAGCTGTGCGACCATAGAAAATAAAAAATAATAATCCTTACTCTGCGTATCTACAAACGCAGAGTAAGGATTTAAATTAAGAAACTGAATCAAGGAAACAAATTCCTATGATTTCCCACAATGTCAACAGTCTTCTTATTCATCGCCAAACCTTGACATTTTATATATATATATATAAAATATATATGTACTGAGAAAGACACACACAGAGAGAATGATAAACGACCCCCAGGATAATAATCAACTGCGGTCCTTGGAGCCAGGCACGTCATGAGAATCCATCCTGATGATGCCTAGCTATAAACTTAGCAACGAGATCTTGACAATGACACTGCAGAGAACGTTGCATGCGGACCTTATTTTCAAAGACCAACAATTTGAGATGTCTACAGAGAGTTCCTGCAATATCTCTATCCCGTAACCACCTGGATATTTCCTTGCCCTAACAGCTTTTTGATTAGTAACGTGAGCGTCTAACATTCCCTGTGACACCACTTAAACCTTACCTTCTCATTGTTTTCTTTAAAATGAGATCTGTGTGCAGGGGACTAGGGAACTATGTTGTCTTCTTTGCGGAATTGTTCTCTCCCAAGTGTTCCTTAAAAATGAAATTCCAATTTGAGGCTTTTCCCATTTGCCTTCACTAATTACTCCATTTATGTTCCGCCCAGTAGCACCATAACTAATTCAAGTTCAAACAGAATTTAGTCTCTATTTCATCACACTCGCCACCCACTTCCAGGGGAAGCCGTGCACACTCCGCAAAGACAGAAGCCAAGAGGGGTCTCGGGCCCCTTCATGAGGCCACAGTTGTCGTCGCTCTGATCCAATCACGTGGCCAAATTTGTCCATGTCCACGGGCATAGAGCAAAATCCACACCGAAATCCACACTCACCATCGTGTGGTGTGTGGAAACAAATGTGACTCCTAGAAAACAAGCAAAGGCCATGTATTCAGAACTTGCTATGTATATAGCAAGGAAGTCGGCCGCCATCACTTGCATCCGGCAGAGACTCAAAGGCAGGCAGAGGACGGGGAAAGCTTTGTAGTAGAGATGAAGATGGGGGGCTGCTAGATGGGGAAGCCATAGGAGGGCCGAGTAGCATCCCACACGATTGGTTGGGGAGCATGTCGGGCTCTCTCTGGTTGGTCCTAAGTTGGAGGTGGGGACAAAAATTGGGGAAGCTGTCGGTTATTAAGCAAATCCTGGCCATTGGGGGCTGATAGTTTCAGAGTTTCTTGTTTGGCTTCCTGGATTGTTTCTAGAGATAGAGGTCTGACTTTCTACTGTCTGATTTATAGAGAGCAAACTGACTTCCAGGGCCGGTTACTGTAGATAATGGCCTGGTTTCCTGAGCTGGTTGCTGTGGATTGTGGGCCAGAGTTCAATTTTTATATATGATCTGGCCCTTATTCGTTTGTATATTCAGTCTCTCAGGTGCAAAACAAAGCCAGTGGGAATGGCAGGAATTTGGAAGGGATCCACACGAGTGATCAGGAAGTTATCAAATGAGGTCACCAGAGATACAACACCCTGGCAGCTGCCCAGCCATTTGTTAATGACGTCCTCTGAGTCCTTCTCACCCACTTCACAGCCACACAGCTTAGTGACACATTTTAGTCTCCATTGTCACAGTATCTGAGAGAGTGCCTCAGGTGTACCTGTAATCCTACGAATGCCACTGAGCGTGATTGTGAGGAGCGGGAATGCAGGACTTCAGTCATACGTCTGCGGGACTGATAATGCAGCAGATTATCCCAAGGGGTATCCTGAGGTCGCCAAAGCTTTCTGAGATGAAGGGCTCAGAGCATCTTCTTAGGTTCCAGTAATTCTAAAACGCTTCATCATAGTGCCTTTGGAAGAGCTGCATCTGTTTCCAACCACCCCAAGTCGGTTTTAGGACAGTGTGGTGGGTGGGCTTTTAGTTGCTTTTGGGATCCAACCCAGGACCTGATAATATAATTTTTAAAAACACAGGGTAGAACAATCTGCCATTATACTTGGCTGACACTGTTGAATGCTTTAGATGACTTGTCTTATTTAACCTGTCACAGCAGCCCTATGAGGTGGGTACCATTACTGTTGAATTTTCTAGGTCCCATTGGTCTAAAATTAAGTGTCAGCTTCTAGGGGCTTCTCATGTTCCTTGGCTCATGTCCCCTTCCTATCATCACTCCGGTCTTCGCTGCCATTATCACTCTCGCATCTCTACCCCTCCGATAAGACAGTTATGGTGACCCTGGGCCCACTCAGACAACCCAGGTGTTTTCCCATCTCACGATCATTTATGCAACTGCATCTGCGAAGTCCATCTTATCATGTAAGGTGGCAGAGATCAGGACACGGACGTCTTTGGGGAGCCATACTCATCCTACGACAATAGATAAAAGAAACCGAAGTTCAGAGAGGTAAGTTTATTTTTGCAAAGTCTCATTGCTTAGAGTAGTTGAGCTGAGGTTCAAGTTTTCTAGCTACATCAGACTCCCCTTTCTGAATTCACCAGCAATGCCCTTGAGGGCAAACTCAGCACAGTGTCGTATGTGCAAAGTATCACCCTCACTCCTGCTCTTCCCGGGCGTGTTGGTCTTCACGGCCATCGGCCAGCACAGTCAGCCTCTCTGGTCATCCTCACATCTTGATCCAAAAGCTCAAGCAAGCCTTCAGGGAGACCATCATCTACGGGGACCATGTCTGGTGGCCAGAGATGCCCCTCTTTAAAAGTCAACCTTCACCTTCATAGCCACAGCCCGGCGGTTTTCTTTGGTTTCATTTCATCTTGCTTCCTCTGCATCTTCCATGCACCGCCTCGCTCCCTCTCTGGGCCCCTTAAAATACTTTCCTAGCTCGGTCCTCAAAGCATACAGGCATAAAGCCATCCCTGCAGCCCTTCCTTCCTCTGTCTCCTCCTAACAGTAGGTCAGGGGTGGGGAAAATATCTGGTTTAACCCATAATTATCTCCAGAAAATGCGAATACAGCAGCACCTGGATGGTCAGGGCGCTGTGGACGGGATGAGCCATTCTGCGCACCTGCACGGCACAGCACACTGCAGGCTGAGTCCTGTTGGGAGACGGCCTCACCTGGACAGGAGGAGGATACTCCTGGCACCACCATCAAGGCCTCACCCTCTGCCCCACCTCAACCCTCCCTCTTGGCTATAGGAAAACTCAGCGAGCCCTCGCTCAGCCTCGCAGGGCGGAATTACAGAGGAGAGCAGAATCCTGCTGTTGGGTTTGCTAATTCTCCGACCTCCTGGGCTCTGGCCCTTTCGTGGCCTGACCTGTGGTATTTGGTGGATGCTCCAAGCTTCGTCTGGTCTTCCTCAGCTTGGTCTCTTGTCTTCTAGGTCCTCACAAGTTGGTTTGCTATTCTGCAACGAACCTTCTTGTCATATAATTCACCTGAAATGCTGGCCAGAACTTCTTCCACTGTCCCAATTCTCAGTGTCCAATAAAATCACATCCACGGGGGACACTGGCCTTTCATAGCGTCTTCAATAAGTCACGGCCCCAGAGTCAGAGAAACACAACCCACTGTGCCAAGAGGAGATGCCTCATTGGGGGTGGGCGAGGGCTTGGAAGAACATAGGGAGAGGTATTCATTATAACGACGAAATTAATAAAGGCCACGGTGAGCTCAGATTCTTTCTTTTATCTTCTCTCTTTATCAAGGTTCAGTTAACTGTTGGAATAATTGCAGATCACTTTCATTTAATTAATAACTTAAAACAATTGCCCAGAATTCCCTTTGATCTCCATAGAGACCAATTGTATACAAGGAAGCCTAACAGGAAAGGTGGCTCTCAGAGGACATTTCTTGGCCCTTTCTCTGGGGGGATCTTTTTGAAGAGTCTCGAGTCCTGAATTCCCCACCTTTCATGCTCGATGGCTCTTTGCATTTGATGTCTGCAGCCAAGCAAGGCTTCAGTCTCTCACCTACCGCGAATTCTGGCCCCAGCGAGATCTTGCATGAGGCACTGCATAAATTCTGGACACTGTCGAGGGAGGAAGACATTTATTGTCTGTCTTGGCTCTAAGTGAGGCTAAATGTCTATGAAGCATATTTGGGACACATATGTTGTGGTAAGCCTGAACCGCTGTCCCCTTACCCCGAGTGACCAGTGACTGATGTTGACCAATGACTGTGGATGTTAAAATGGTGGGTCCTGTGACTCCAGGGCACAGCTGACCTGTCACCTGTCTCGTGTAATTGATTCCAGTGTTGCAAGTGTCTTTAGGAGTGTAATGATGTTGCTAGTACAATCCAGAATAGGGAATAAATATAGCAATATTTCTTGGTCTCCAAAAATTAATCCAGACTTCCTTTTTCTTGTGAGATTCACAGGTCACTAAAAATAGGAAAACATTTAGACATAGTTGATCGTACAGTGTTGAGCATCTCCCAAAAGGATCAGTGTTTTTATTGTTCCAGATTATCATTATGTTGGATTATTTTACTTGCAAAAATTGAATACATATTTGAGATAGAAAATTTCTTTCGAAAATCAAGATTAAAATAAAGGACATCTCCCAGGATTTCAAAATGGCCAAGAAATATGTTCTCATAAATCCCTGGACATCCTTGGAAAAGTCATTTTGAGGCAACGCAGTGCAGTGGGACTTTCAGGGATGACAGATGTGTCCGACATCTACACAGTTTGATACCGCAGCCACTTTGAGCATTTGAAATGTGACTAGTGTGACTGAGGAACTAAAATTTAAATTGTATTTAACTTGATTTAATTTAAATGGAAATAGCCACGTGTGGCTAGTGGTTATGCGTTAGACAGGGCAGCTCTAAGGGGTCCTTTCTGAGGTCAGGAAAATTAAAACGGAGGTGGCAGTCGATGTCCTAGGATTGAGCGGGCCTGGTGACTAATGTCTGTGAAAGCGTGCTCTCAGATACTTCCTGCTGCGTGAGCAAGGGACAGCAGCAAGGCCCAGAAACCACACGCCCGCACTGCGAGTGGAAGACCACTTACCCGCCAAAGGAGGCAGCGCACGAGCAACCCGGCCAGCGCTTTTCACGCGCAACTCAGCAGCCGCGTGACATCAGCCCAGGACGTGGAGGACGGGGCGACGGGAGGACGGGGCGACCTCTTCGCGATCCGTTTGGCCTTCCTGGGCGTTCTGGGTTTTTGGAGAGAATGCGGGAACTTAGTCCAGTTTGATGAGAGAGAGCTGGCTCCCTGCCCCTAATCAATCAGAAAGCTTTTATGCTAGGAGTCTATGAAATATGTATTCAAAGAAAAAGATCGAATGACGTGGTTTCAACTTACTAGCGCTCCTGAGGCAGAGCCTGGGTTCTCACCGCAGAAAACCCCCATTCGAGCCTCGCTCCAAGCTGGACTGGAATCCACCGCTCCTCATGATCAGTGAGGTTCATGGAGGTGTTTCCCTTTGTGTGTGTGTGTGTGTGTGTGTGTGTGTGTGTGTGTGTGTGTGTGTGTTTGGGGTGGGGGACGATCTGAAACGTGGTACTTTTCTATGCCCCCAAGAGCTTATTTTCTTTCTGAAAGAAAAGCAACAAAACGCTCATGTGTGCCACTGTGTTCTGCACAATCACTTACCTTTCTTTAAATGGCCACATTAAAAACTCTTTTTAGGGCCCTGTGGAGTGAGGTGATTATGTTTAATATAACCCTCTGGGTTTCGGTGTCATGCAGACCAACAATGAGGATGGAAACGTGTAATTCCACACTGCCCGAAGTACTCTACAGTTTGAGTCTCAATTAAAATGTTTGTTTACTTATCAGCTAATCTCGTTATTTTTTTTCTAAATTCGCTCTCAGTAAGCGAGAGTTCAGAATCTGAAGTTTAGCCATATCTGAAATATGACCAAAATGGAAATGCGGGGAGAGAGAGACAGTGCTATTTATTCAACTGGGGAAAAGAAATACATGACCCCCCGAATAAATGACCGGGAGTGTCCATTCACTTTCTCTTAACAGAAAACCATTTTCTATGCAGAAGGTATGTGCACAAAGGAGTAACTTTTTAGAAATTTACCAGTGATTTTTATCATGGTAAATTGAGCCATGATCCCAACGAGAGTGCGTGCTATTATTTCTAGAAATGCATAGAGCCTGCGTTTATTTTCAGGGGGTTGGGTATCATTTTTATTAGTTGCTCTTCACAAAAAGCAAAACAGAAACCACCCCAACCTCTGAGAGGTAGATCAGATTTTATCTCTTCTATTTTTTTTCTTTCCAAACGGGGAAACCACACAAAGTGATTTGCCCTGGGGTCAGCCAGCCCATGGGGGGCTGGACTAGGGTTAGACGTTCTGGCCTCCAGACTCCCAACCTGCTGAACTGTCTCTGGAGCCAATCCTTCTGTCCTCCATGGGGACACGCTGCAGGACACTGTTCAGCCCGTAAGGATGCCGACAGACAGTCCTTCTCCCTAAACGCTCCCCCGTTCCATCACCCCAGGGTCCCTCAGGGCTCAGGGCTGCCTCACCAGGGAGCCCTTCTAGGCGATGCTTTCGGTTCCTTTGTAACTAACACCACCTGGATGGAGTCCAAGATCCTCCTTCTTTTGAATTCTCTTCTATAGCAAATAAGTCATATTTTAATTTTCACTATGATCTGGCCATGACCCTCAGGCTGTTCTAACGTCCCTGTTGGCCGTCTTCCCCAAGGCAGGCTGTTACTCAGACAGAGGGGGGCTCTCCTAGACCCACCTGGACCCAGGTGCGGTGAGGGGCTGGGGAGAGCGCTTCCCGCGCTTGGTGCAGGGTTGCTAAGCAGGTACACTCACCGTTGTCCTCAGGATGAGGGGCCACTGTCAGGCTGAGCCCACTGCTGCCTGGAGGCCAGGCGGGGAGAGCCAATGCATTGTCCCAAGGCTGCCCTCGCAGCAGACTCTGGGGACGAGATCTCAGCTTCTAGAATGAGACAAAGCAAGACTAAGAGGACGAAACAGACGAGAGAACTTCACAGGTCAGTGAAACAAGAGCTTCGGCTCGGCCCCCAAGTTTCCAAGTTAGCACGTCACCCATGTCGCCCATGACTGGCCACCACGGTGCTTCCCAAAGAGCAAACTGTAGAACACCAGGTCCAGGAGGCACTTTGCAGAAACGGGTAAGTTTGAGAAATGCCACAGGTTACTCTTGTCGAGTCACATGAGCGTAGCAAAGGCTACGCGAAGCCTCCCAATGGAGCACCCTTACTTTGTTCAACGCGGTGCTCCCGGACCCCCCCCGTGGGGCAGAGCCGCGTGTGTGACACTGACTTGCGTGCCGCAGAGCATGCTGGGAGCCACGCCCCCGGGCTCCCGGTCCCGCCTCCCAGCGCCGTCCCGACCCCGAGCTCTGCTTCCGCTCTCCGCGGCGTCGCCTCTCCGGGCTCGCTCCTCGGCGGCACCTGTCTTGACCTCAGGCGTCCTCTGTCTTTTAACTGTGTTGTTTCGTTTATAAAACGCTTCGCAGCAGGAGGAAAGCAACCCGCTGGACGATCTTCATCACTTCGGGGTTCCCCGGACCTCCCAGCCACCAGCCCTGCCCCTGGGACGGGGAGACGCTGCCGTCCTTCCCCGGCCAGCTCACTCCCGCCCTCTCCCCACCAACGTGGACCCGCGTTTGTCCTCTCGGAGACGATCCTGAGCCCTCTGACCCTTCCCCAGAATAGGAGCTTTTCTCCAACTTCTGTTTTAAAGAACCGGGTCTTTTCTAACCCAGTGGGGCCCTGGGCCTGGCCCTAGTCGAGGCAGAGGGTTCTAGGTTTCTTTCTTGTTCTCGGCCCCCCACACCTGCTCAGAAGAACCTTGTTCCTGTCTCTCCTCCCTTGTCCCCTCCTGGTCACTAAGCCAGGGCTTTCGAAATGACTTACTCCGGCCCTCGCCAGCGATCGCGCATGTACACACGCATGCCCACACGGCGTCCCGCCCAGTCCCCGTCCCAACCTGTGACGCTGCCCTCCGTCCGACCTTTATCCGGGCGCACAGAACTCTGTGCAGGACGGGCTGGGATGCGGGTGGGAAAGGCAGGGATTTCTCTGTGTCTGTCAGCGCTTCTTCATTAGGCTGGGCTCGTCCGCAATGAGGGGACTTGGCCTCCGCCCGCCACATCCCAGGAGCGGCTTTTTACACCACAGATGTTCAGCTACCTGCCCACAGCGCGGTGATGAGAGGCCGTGGCTTCCCAGGTGGACGCAGGTGAGGAAGCTCCTGTCAGTGCCTTGCACGTGTCCACTGTGATGTGAGGAGTGGGGAAGCGGGGAGGCGTGGTGCCCCAAGGGGGCCAGACCCACCACCCCAAAAAAGACCCCATGATGATAAAGGGGACGCAGGATGATGAGGAAGCGTTCGCTCCTCTTTACCTGTCCCCAGGTGAAGAGCAAGTTTCCAGGAATCTTTCCACAGGTTACCAGAGAGCTCTGTCGTGGACGCCCTCTCCCTCGCCCTCCCCCACCCTTTTCATTCTCGGAGTCATGCCCGGCAGGTAAACTGCTGATGGTCACTCTGTCTGCCACAGAGGACTGTTCCGAATTATTGCTGAGCAACTGGTGGTCGCACAGAGGTGGAGAGAGGCTGGGGATTAGATGTGCACAGCGGAGCCAGGGAGGCCAGCCGCCGGGGACCCACCAGCCTTGACCACGTCGGTTTAAATCCAGCGCCGGTAAGACGCGAGTGCTCAGGAAGGCCGTCTGCCCGGTGCCGGGAAGAGGCCAAGCCCCCCGGGGCTCCGGGCCCTGCACGAAACAGGAATCAGATCCGTGTCGCCAGGCTGAGCCGAGGTGGGAGACAGAGCCAGGCAGTCAGGGGAGCTGGTTGGCTCCCCTGTGGCCCCCAGGTGAGAACTGGGAGCAGTGTGAGCGCGATGCTTAGTTCGCAGGTGCACACGCCCTGTGGGGCTTAATTTAAAGCGCTGCGTGGTCCTCACAGCCTTTATTCCGTTTGGCGCTTCAATGCCCTTGAACGTGCCCCAGGATCTGCCCATCAAAGCCCGTTCGATAGGGACTCGGAGCTTCGTTGAGCCTCCCTCTGATGTCCGAGAGCAAAGGCGAGGTGAGCACAGGCTCAGGCCCCTGGGTCCGACCACTTTGCCCCCCGGGGCCACAGCATCAGGTCCAGCAAGCCCAGGGCCGGAGGTGGCACCTCTTCAGCCCGTGGGCGGCAGCTCCCCTCATCCCTCTCCTGCTTTCTCTCCCTTTCTCTCTCATTTGTGGAGTTTTTATTCACCTCTCTTATTCTTTTCCTGAGCTTTAGCATCTATCGACGCGATCACAGCTTATCTGCCCTTGGAATTTGAAAAGACCCTGCGTGGACGGTCCGTGGGACACGCGGTTCCTCCGTGGCGAGACTGACGCTGGAGCACCAGAGGGTCCCACGTCGCCGAGGTGGCATGGCTGACCTAGCTTCCAGTCAGGGGAAAACACGCGTGTTCTCTCTTCGCTGCTCCCGCGAAGTCTCATACTTGCTGCCAGACAGAGAGCTCCGATGGGGGAGCCACTTCTCGGGGGGTGTGCAGGTGGTGTCGGAGGGAGGGGTGCAGGTGGAGCTCCTGAGGGGAAGCGAATCGCTCTTCCGTGAGGAGAGCTGCGTGGCAGGGTGAGGGCCTGGCGGGTGAGCTGCTGGGCGTGGGTCTGGGGGCGCAGCTGCCAGAGAGAATGTGCCTTCTTGAGCGAGCAGAAGCCGTCATGACTCCGCCGACCAGGCTGCAGTGGTACATCGCTGTTCCTCCGCACGGCCAGGCTCCTCTGCTCATCCCAGACGGGACCTGTGGCCTTGGCCCTACAGGTGCCCGCCATGGTCGGTGGTGGAGAAAGAGCCTCGGGCACATCCTGAGGCAGGAAAGGAGGCAGGAGGCCAGAGGCCAGATGCCAGGCTGGTGCTTGAGCGAGTGAATGGAAAACCACCCTCCATTCTCACCACCCCACCCCACCCCCCAAAAAATAACCCGACACCTAATTAAGACCAACTTGAAAACCTAAAAATAGGGGACGGAGAGGAGATGGTGGAAAGAACAGCCCAAAAGGAAATTCGTTTCTGACCGTGGGGGCTGGAAAAGCCTCGTCTCTCCTCTCAGCTGGCGAAGCGGTTGATTGTGCAACCTGTGACGCCCCGAGCAGCACCTCTTATCTGGGCTGTCAGTTAAACTGACAAAAGGGGAACCATCCCGCAGCGGGGCCACCGTTAGCTCCGACTGCGCCGAGGCAGGTCGGGGTCGGCCCCTGCCAGGTGCTGGCCATCGGCTCACAGCGGCCCTGGCCTCTCTGTTCTCCTTCCCCGTCCAGGCCACCGGCTCCCGCCGTCCCCGACGATGGCCGGCCTCGGCACAGCCGTGCAACCGGAGGCCACGCAGGGTGGAGCCGAGGGTGCCCTCGGTGGTGGTGTCCCAGAGAGAATCGAAGCTGAGTTAATAAGTTAACTGTTTACAAGCCGCCTCGTACCCTTGAGAGGTAAAGGAGCCCTCGGCAGGAGCAAACACTGTTCAAGGCCAGGAGTTCCTGGGAGGTGTCTTTGGACACCTATGGCCAGTGCGTCCAGGCCCTCCTGCGGGAAGCACACGGACAGGCCCCGAGCACCCACCCGACGTTGGGGGTGGGTGTCGTGGGCTGCTCTCCAGGGACACTCGCCATGCAGGCTGGTCCCGAATCCTTCTCCTGGGCCCCGGCAGCCCAGGCCTGGCTCCTGACTCTCCCATGAATTTTCGGTTTGCCACGAACACCAGACAGGCTCCAATCCAATACCAGGATGAATTCACTGATCCCAGGGAGACCACCGGTCTATAAATTACAGACACAGGTGCCACTGGTCTACTCAGAATGAGCTTGGACCAGGAGCCCTGAAGCCCAGGTGCCAGACCAGGCTCTGCTGCTTGGTCAGAAACTGGCCCCTTCTTGGACTCAGTTTCCTCAGTGGTAAAATGAGGACCTTTCTGTAGAGTGACAGAGCCTCACTGAGGTCCTTCCCAACTACTGCACACTACGCCTTTGCCATCCGGTGGGTTCGGGCCTATGCCTGGACAGCACGCAGCTCCTCGTGGTGGCACCTCTGTCATTCCTGCCTTGTGCCTGTTTTTTTTTTAATTTAGTTTTTATTTGTATTTTTTTATTTTTTATTGTTTTAGACTAGGCAACCCTTGGTTGACCTCACAGATCGCAAAGATCTTGTCAGCTTACAATCCCTTATTTTTTATTTTTTATGCCTACGGCACCTGGTCTTCTTAGGTGGTCTCCCATCCAAGTACTAACCAGGCCCGATCCTGCTTAGCTTCCGAGATCAGACGGGATTGGGCTCGTTTAGGGTGGCATGGCCATAGACCATGCGCTTGGTTTTTCTCTAGAAAGTTCCAAGAGTCCAATTAATGAGACAAGGCTGAGCAGCAATTCGCTCTCCAAAATCAGAGATTCCGATCAGGCGGGGGGTGGGGGTGGGGGATGGTAAACTCAATGGCAGACTCGCCATGCTAACCACTGGATGAATTATTTCACTTCTGCGAAGAAGGCCTCTGCTGTCGCTTCGCCGAGAAGCCTGCCGCATCTTAAAACCACCAGTGTCACGAGCTGTCATGGAAAGTGGAAATGGGCAGGATGTGGTTTGAACTGACAAAAAAAAAAAAATGAGGCAGCTCGAATTCCTCTTCAGGGAGTTTGAAGTGATGGCAAGGATGAGAACCAGAGAACGCTTCCGACTGCAGCCAACTGGCCAGTCAAGTGTGGATCAGCCAAACCAGTTGCTTAGTACCAAGGCAGCGCAAGCCACCACCACTAACAGAACACATACGCACACGACAACCACCAAAAAAACAAAAGCGAATCCATTAACAGTATGCCTTGCTTCCAGTGTAAAACTTTGCGTCTATAGAGCAACTTACACCAGAAGTGTTCTCATGCACTCGATGCTTGCAGTCACCTACAGAGAAACACACAGCAGGGTTGATATTCCTGTTTTCCAGAGGAGAACACTGAAATACGGTATGACGTGAAGACGGCAAGTCGCAAAGAAGGCCCAGGAATCCAGGACTCCTGATGCTTGATTCAGATCCACCGTCCGAATCCATGTAAACAGAGACCCATTTCAGAGAAAGAAGCAGGTCCCCAAGGCAGAGGCTCACTGTGTCATTATATACGCATTATATCCCACTGCCTTGGCCTGGGGGGCTATGTTCCTGCTTTCCCCTGGGTCCCCATGCCTGTCACCTTAGGGGCCTACTAAGACACTCAGTGAAGGTCTGCTAACTCAACAATTGATTATAAATAATGAAAACGACCACAGGCCACCAATCTCCAAAGATTTAGATACAGAATTCTCCGAGCTACCAAATGATCTTGTGGTAAAACTTTTCTGTCCTGCCCTCCTGCACCGGTGAGACAGATGAAAAGCGCTTTTCTTAGCTTTCCTGGAAAGGAGAAGCGTCGATGTGAAAAGACCGGGAGTTAGATGAGCACCTGGAAACCAACGGCAGTCCAGAGTTCTCGGAACGAGAGAATCACCTGGCTTGACGACTTTGCATCCCAAGACCATCTCCACAAGACAGCACTGCTTCCCCAAGTCCCATCTGCAGGGACCTTTCTCGACGTTTTTGTTGACCCTTGATGCCTTTGCCGAGAGGAGCTATTTTGAGGAAGGTAACAATTCCAGCCCTTGTGCCGATCGTCTGGTGTAGCCGCCTTTTAGGCTGTTGTCCTAAGTGATTTTGGGGGAAGCAAACGTGACGTCTCTGGGCATCGGTTTCCTCATGTCTAAAATCGGGGTGATGATAACAGCACCCACATTGTGGGTGGTCATGGGGGTGCGGCGGTGTCTTCCGTGTGAGTGCTCAGAACAGTGCCCTGCGTTGAGCGAGTGCCGAGCTCATGGCAGCAATTGTCCCTCTTGCTGAGTTCCTGAAGCCATTTAATCATCTTTAAATCATAAAACCCCCGCCTGCTTTTTTTTCCTCGTGGACATTATCCAGAGCAGCAGGCCTTGTTTCGTGTTTCTCTGGCTTCCTTCCCCCCGTTTTCAATCTCTGGGGACGAAGGGGGTAGGGCAGAGGGAAGAGGAAGGACACACATATGTGGCAAACGCCACCTCTGCAAACACCTCCACGGAATTCGTGGCACGCACCCACACGCACGGAAATGACGTTTTATTTTTATCACACGTAAGTAATTAATATTTGATAAAGGTTACACTTCGCATCTGTGAGGAAAGAAAGGGTCACTCGATAAATGAAGTCGGGACAACTGGCTCATTACTTAGGAAAATGCGAGTCGATTTTTATTCTTTAACCACGCACCCAAAATTTTACAGAGGGATCAGAAATGAACGCCCTCTCGGATCCACAATCAAATAAATGCATTTCAGAACAAAGGATGCCTTTCTAAGCAGAAAGGTGATAGAGAGAAAAAATGTGTATGTGACCACATAGCATACGAGCCTGTGAAGATCACAAAAGTAATAAAATCAAAGAGTAAATGTCACACCACATTAAAATATTTGTAACTTCTGTGAGATCCCATTATTCCATTGGTTGCTTATCTTTTTATTCACTTTTAAGAGCTCTTTGTATATTCAGGAAATTGGCACTTTGTCTTATAAGTGTCATATGCCATTATCTACTTGTTGGTAGTAGTCCCCGCCTCGTGAGAACTTTTAACCGCTATGCAGTTAAATCTGTAATTCTGACAGAAATTAATTATAAGCTGACTTCATCGTATATATATCTATATGGTCACCTCTGATGCCACCTGAGATATGAACATTGCCAAGAATAACATAAGCTGAGCTTTTGAATTATTTGTTGTAGTTAGAGTTTCAGTTGAGAGGGATTACACAGAATTTTGGATCTAGGGTCTTCTGCCTTAAAAACAAAACAAAACCCTGATGACTATTTTTTTTGGAATTCTGACATAAAGCTGCCATTCTTAAAACCTCACAGCCCTGTCTGTTTTCACTCCATGCCCTCATTTCTTTGTCTGTAATTCCAGCCAAGTCACCAACTTACACTGAGTGACTTCAGAGACAGAGCTAGAAAAGTTATCACACCCACGAGTGACTGGCTCTGTGTCAAGCGGCAGGTACCGAACGTTCTGTGACTCTGTCCTTCACACCTTTCGAGGTCCCTTCAATCCATGTAGGCTAGATGTCAACATCCCCAATTCCTTGACTGGTTTCCATTCTGCTTTTCAAAGCTGGACACGTGGAATTTCCAAATAAGAACTAGAACAGGTAGGCATGAAATCCAACCCTCCTGATTTCATTAGGTGTCTCTAAATCTCCATGAAGTTTTTATTAGTTCTGGTAACCAAGAAAGAAGGAGAGAGAGAGAGAGAGAGAGAGAGAGAGAGAGAGAGAGAGAGAGAGAGAGAGATGAGAGAGAACAGCAAGTCATTTGTTAAAGTAATAAAGCTGAACTAAATGGATAAGGTCCTCTAATTGACCTCGAGGAAGCTCAGGGACACTGTGGATCAGCTGCTAAATGACTTGTGATGTCTCGATTTAGAGGAGATGTCTGGCTCCCCAGCAAATTTGTCTGCCCATAAATTTCTTGATTAGGCTAAAGGCCTCTGCCAACATAGCCAGATCTTCCATTCAGTTTGTCCTTCATTTAAGCTAATATCATGACTGAAAAGCACATTCGATCTGGGTGACACAATATTTAAATTTAAAATCGTGTTCACAGTTCATTTCCAAGAGATCGATTTATTAGTCTAGGTGGGAGATGGAAACCACCAAGGTTGTAGCTTGGAGGTTTATTAATTGGAACGGTAGGCTGGAGGCGGAAGCTCTTCTGGCTTCATATTGCCTGCAAAGATGCCTGGTTTTAAGTACATTAGTGCCCCTTGTGGGAAATAACTGTTAAACATTTATTTTTAATGGTCCGGTTCAGGCTCCACAAGACATCACTGAAATACCCAAAGTAAATTCTTAGTATAAGTCACTGGCATTGCGGATGACCCAAGAGCTTCTCCCTGTGCGTTAGTTGTATGTTCAAAAGAGGACACCTGGGCGAGGAAGCTGCATGGGATTTGGGGTTTATTATTAACTTTCCGATTCTTCAACTATTGGAAGTACAGCTATGTGAACAATACATTCCCTTTTAAATAGTTATATTTCCTTTTTTGGGGGGGTTGTCATTAGCTCTTAATAGTCTTTCCCATCGAGAAAAACAGGCTCATACTAGAAGTGTGAAAATTCTGCTTAGGAATGCTTTAAAAACAAACAAACAAACAAACAAACACCCACAAAACTTAACAATTTGGATTTTCTGGAACTTTCTTTTCCCAAGCAAGTAGGCCTGCTTTCTTTTGGACAGGAAGTTTCCTCCCACTAAATATAACTAAAGAGTTCTCTCAACCAGGAAGTGTCATTACAAAAGCAAATAGGTATAACCATGGATCCTGCCAAAACAGAATCGCTTAGGGATAAAACGACTTTTTCCAGTGATTCTTTAACAATGGTGAAGTCAAAGCTATTGACATTGGATCAAATATCCCAAGAATCGATTGATCATTAAAGAAATGAGACCTGGCTCCTCGCTTTCTACTTCTGTTTCTAAATGTGAAATGGGATATTCAGACTCTCTCTTCGATCTTCCGATGTGTGCACGAGTTGATATTTTTATTTTCTCACCATCCTATGAATTTCCTTCCTATTCCTTGCCCTCCCATCAGCTCTACAATTCCGTAAATACCAGAAACAAAGATAAGGCTGGCCCCTCTTGCAGCCAACTCAGAAGACCTAGAAATTCCCTTCTGTGGGCCAACCACACCCTATTTCTGCACAGGAAGTTCAAGGATGTATTGGCTTATCCCTCCAGCATTCTCCCCAGGCATAAATGGGGAAAAATCCTTCTTTAAATTCCCTTGAGGTATAGAGGTTGCTTGTATAGTATACGTGAATCTCATTCCACAGACTCAGATACCCAAGAAATAACATATTATCTTAATTTAATTTAAATCAAATGAAGTGAGACTCTAAACCTACTTTTCACGGGGCTGGCAGATATCCGCATTTCTTTCTTGATTGGCGGGGGGAGTTGTTCACTCTTTCCTCAGGACGGAAGAATCCAGAGGATCTTGCCTAGAAGGATGAACCAAGATCTCTGGTTAATCGTGGCCGAAACAAGTGTCAAGGTGACCTCCTGAAGGCAGGTGTCCCTCTGGGCCAGGCTTGAGCAGGGATCTATGTCAAGTCTAGAAGCCTCAGGGTCCAAGAATGAGCCTCATCCGGAACCCCAGAAGCCATCTATCTCTTCAGCAGTTCGGTCCCGTAAACAGACACTGCCAGGGAGCGAGAATTAGGCTCTGCTTCTCTCTCTGGGAGAAGGTCACCATATTGCCCACATCTGACACCTGAAGCCTCCTTCCTTATCTCAAACCTCTCTCTCTCCTGCTCTCTCTTTCCAGTGAAGCCCCTCTGTGTCCCCCCAAAATGTTCTGTCTTTTCAGCATCTCTCCGATCATGTCCATTTGAGGATACCTTGTAATGAGGTAATGTTACCACCGGCTTATGCTCTCACAGGGAGCACACCCCAGCCCCCTAAAACTGGTCCTCAACCCCTTCTGGAAACTCCAGCTTCTCTAAACACGAAGGGCCTGAAGGTGACTTCCACTTCCCCAGTGCAATTGAAATCTCTTGGACAAGACCTGGTACTGTTGATGGTCTCTCATTTCTTCATTATATTTTAATGCACATTTAAAAAAAATTATTTCAGTGTATTGAACACACAAATTTTATATCTGGTTTCTAATCATTCCATCACCTCTTGTCCTCATTACCCTTATTCTCAGGGTTCTGTTGTGGGTCCTGTTGACTCTCGCTTACGGTGACTCGTCCGTGTGTTTGCCAATTTCCGTTGTGACCTCGTGTGTCCTGGGATTCTACCTGTGGTGCCTCTGGGTTTGAAGCGTGTCCCTCTGGAAAGTTTTTGCGTGTTTCCTGCCTAGCCCCTGGGACACTACCCTCCTGGAACCCTCTTTAACAAAATTATGGGCTTAGGATTTTGGGGGCCCCTTGAGAACTGTGAATTCCAGCCACAGACCACATGAGTGTAGGCTTGAGGTCAGAAACTTTCGTGGGAGACTTTTTTGGGAGTCTTTTCGTGGGAGACCTTAGTTCTGGTTGTTTTTTTGCTTCGCCCAGAGCCACGATGTAGACAAGCCAGGGGTCTCATTGTTCCTGTCTGGTGTTTTTTTCTAGTTTAAAAGCGGCCCTCGTCAGAGGCCCTGGATTTGTGTAGGTGTTTGTGGTCTGACATTCCAGCGTGTGTGGCCCGAGGCTCTATCGGATGCCACCAGGCACACAGCCTCTTACAGCCCAAGGTCTGGGCCACCAATGGAGAATGCCGATGAGGTGAACAGCAGCTTTGGTCTCCCCTTATATTATGTCAGGAATTTAATCATTTCCCTTTCCCCCAAACAGCTGTCAAGCTATGTAATGGAAGTTGCTCCGAAGACCGAGGCCACCATACTGTCCACAGATGATCGATTCTCCATCGCAGTCTCTTTTTTGTTCTTATAAGAGTTCCCCCGCCCCGCCCGCCTCTTTTTCTTGTTTCCTCCATCCTTCCAACGCTTCTATAACCAAATTCCCGCATTTAATCCTCTCTCTTGGAAATACCTAGTATGATTTCTGCTTTCCGGACTGGACCTCTGATACAGACGATCTCTGAGTCTGGCTCAGGTCCCAGCCCTTCTTCTCATCATCCTACTGCAGGGACCAGAAACGGGGCTGCAAAGGAGGTTGTGGGTGAGAAAAATACAAAGCTAAAATAAAACGGAGTGAGTCACTCACGTCAATTAATGCAATTGCATAAATTAGCATTCGGGAGAGAAAAGTTAGAGCGTCAGCACTGGGTTCAAACTTTTCCTGCACCTGCAGGCAGTGCCTTGGGCAAGACACTTTTCTTATGTGTTATGAGTTGCATTTTGTTCCCCGAAGAGGTATGCTGAAGATCTAACCCCGGTGCCTCAGAATGCGAACTTATTTGGATGGGTTAAGTTGAGGTGTGATGGGTTAAGTTGAGACGAGGTCTTACTGGAGTAGGCTGGTTCCTTAAACCAACATGACTGGTTCTTTTATGAGAAAAGGAAAAGATAAGACACCAAGCAAGGCACATAGAGGAAAGAGCACCACGGGATGACAGAGGCAGAGACGGGAGTGAAGTGGTCGCAAACCAAAGCACCCCAAGGATCGACGGCCACCCCGAGGAGCCAGGAAGAGGCAAGGGAGGGTTCTATCCAGAACCTCAGAGGGAGCAGGGACCTGCTGTCACCTTGAATTCAGACCTCCAACCTCCAGACGGTGGGAGAATGCATTTCTGTTGGGTGAAGCCACCCAGTTTGTGGTACTTTGTTACGCAGCCGTAGGATACTAATACATTATCTGAGGCTCAGTTTCCAGTTTCCTAATGTACGAAAGTGGGGTAATAACACTCTATAGAGTTGCTGCGAAGATTAAAACAGGATACTGTACGCAAAGCATCTGCCTCATAGAGGGCAAACAAGACATAGTAACTGTTATCATTATTTTGCAATGCTGAGCAAGCTGGCTGCCAAAACAATTCCTTTCCTGTCAATAGCGCCTTCTACACACACACACACACACACACACACACACACACACACACACACACACACACACGGAGTTATGTGTGTTGCCCTGTGCTATTCTGTAGCAAAGTCTGATGTGCTTTTGTCTCTTTCAAAACTTCCAGGATGTTCATTTCATCCAGGCCTGACCTTTATAAAAAGTTTGGCCAGGTGCAAAGGGATCCGAATCCAGCGATGGCCGGAGATAGGACAGTTGGAGAACAGGATGTTCTTGGCTGGGCCTCTGCCCCACCTGGACACATTGCTCCCTGTGACTTCAATATCTGTGGCCTTAACTTATAACCACAAGGAGCGGCCACTTAAAAGAGTTGATAGAAAGTGTATTTGTTTTACATTTGCCGAGGTGTTTGCCCACAATCGATAAAAATGGCCGTAACTTCGGTTCTTTTGATGTGCCCTTCTTTAAAAAAAAAAAATGTTGATTGCTGGTGCTCCCCCGAACTTGGACAAAGAAAAACAGCACAGATTTAGTTTGAATCTGTGTGAGGACCCCAGGGAGAAAGAAGCCCGCAGCACCCAGTTCTTCCCTGGTACTAAAGGGTGCTGCCTGTCATCCTGGCTATCACACAGGAACTAAAAAAGAATTTTTCCAAAAAAGTAAGTAACTTCCCCAAACGTGCACAGTGTGAAGGAGAACAGAGAGGCTGCAGCCTCACACACGTAGGCAAGGAGCGCCTAGCTGCAGCGAGGACACGCGTGTGCCTGCCTCGTTTCTGGCTACCAGCTGCTCAGAGCTGAAGCGGGAGCAGCCACAGACCGAAGACGCTGCCGGCAAACATGTGCTCACGACTCTCGACAGCGCCAGCACTGCTCCCCCTCGTCCAGCTGCTGAGCAAATCAGGACCCCAGAAACAAAGCATGACTCCTCCAGGACGGACCTGATAGGAAACTGAGCCATCTCGCCGTCGAGCCTGAGCTGCACGGGGCGTCAGAGCGATTCACGGTGCACCTCTCCAACCAACATATGGGAACTCTAAACAGCAATTAGGCAAAATCCTAAATTACAGAGTTGTCACTCTGCAGAGAAATGCAAATTATAATTTTGCCTCCTCCGAAAGCCCACAGCCTGATTTCGCTCTCCATCTGTGAGATGCTTCTTGTCCCCAGAAGCATCTCCTCGGCGAGGCTTTCCTGGACGAGCCACGACGGGGCCTCACAGCGGCCAGCTGGGGCTCACAGCGGCCAGCTAGGCCTGTGTGCTGCTCCGGCCGAGATCCTGGACAGAGAGGAAAAGAGGGCGACAATTTCTTTGCATTGTTTTAACCAACCACGAATACGCGCTAAGTACTGTTGAGGGTAAAACAAAGTATGAGATGCACCCCTTATGTTCAAGTAGTTTCTAGTGTAGTCAGAATAGGGAGGGAAAAAAAGTCCAACCCGATTTCTTTAAGCACCTAATTCAATGTCACAGGTAACTCATAGCTGTAGAAGTTCAGGGGAGGGGAGGTGGCCGAAAGCTGCAGGAGGAAATGCTTCCTGCAGGAGACGGAACGAGAGGCGGACCCCAAAAGACAGGTAGAATGTGAACAGGAGGGATGGAGAGAAGAAAGAGTCCAGGGGAGGGAAGATGGCGAAGTCCCGTGGTGGCTACATGTGGCAAGAGGCCGCCCTCCTCCCTTGGCTTGGAACAGCCCTCTGCCCTCCACGCTTCCCAGATGGACCCCAGACCCACACCTGGGCAAGTGAACGAGAGCGACACTCACCGAGACTGAGCTCCTGGTGGGACACCTGCCCACTGTCTTCCGTGCTCTCTAACTCACCAGCACCTCCTTGTGTTCTTAAGAGCGGTCCAGGGAGCTCGCCACATAGGTCGTCACACCTGCAGGAGTCAGAGGAGTATCAGTGGGGAGGCCATCCCTGCCCCTTCCTTCCAGGCCCCCAGCCCTTGGGGCTGTCGGGCCGCTGCCTCTTCTAGCCCCTCCCAGTTGTCCCTGTAGATTTTGCCCCAGAACAAGCATGTGCTCCATCCAGCAAGACATTTTTTTTCCTCCCAATCAGTAGGGCTTGGGGACAACCCCTGTGATGGCTGTGGCTCCACAGAGCTTAAGGAGTTACAGTGGGGAGCTGGGCCCTCCTCCAGCTGCACCCCCATCCAGGGCCAAGGCCTGGGGAGCCTCCCATCTCCTTGGGGCTCTTCCGACCTGTCCCTACTCTTCTGGATCACAGGAATTTCCGAGCTGTGACCTGTGTGGGCCTGTCACTCCCACAGTCTGGGCTCTGTCTGGGAGAGGGGCTTCCTGGGGCGGGCACACTCGGGCTGGGCACGATGAGCAGGAGCCCGGGGCAGCTAAGGAAGGGGAGGTAAGGGGGTACCAGGAGGTTCCTGGAATGTGTGGCCCTCAGGGCCTGCTGGGGGAGCCCTGGGCAGGGGTCATGCTTGGAGGGCCTTGAGCGGTAAAGGAGAGCCACTAATGAGTTTTCAGCAGAGGAGACACGTGGTTAGATCTGTGTTTTAAAAAGATAACCCCCGGCTTTGATATTTTCAGCTATAAAAGGTTGCCTGGGTTAATGAATCACTTTTTTTACAAGTCCTGTCTTGTATGTCCTCATCCATCAATACCCATCTCTAACTCATTATCCAGACACCCGGGCACTCAGATTTATGGGGATGTGGGAGATAGTCAAGCGAACAAGGGAGAGGCGGGGGAGGGGTTATGAACGGGATCTTCGAGGTCGCTCTGGCTGAGGTGTTCTGTCACCCCGTGACCCACGGTAAAACCTAATTTCTCCACAAGTCATTTAGATTTTTAAAATCTCTGTTTCATAACACACCAGCCCTAGGTTGCTGCGTACTCGTTCCAACAGGAGAGGACGTATATAAATCACTCGATTACATTATCGCTGGGGAAATCGAGCATCTGCGTGGGTGACGACGATCTGATGTCCGACGTCAGACATTCACAGCACTAATAACAGTATCTTCACTGGTGCAGCATCACAGAGCCAGGAGGCTTCTGCCAACTGCCACCTCGCTTGAGCCCTGTGATCACCGAGGCGTGGGCCCGCAGGGACCCGGGCCCTGCCATTTACAGGCGATGCGACCTTGGATAAGATACTCACCCTCTCTGCGCTTCAGGGCCTAGTTTATAACATAGACATTAGAAGCTTCTTCATGGAGTGTAAAGACTGGATGAACCAATACATGCAAAGTGCTTACAACAGTGTCTGGCACAGATTCTAACAGAATATTATCTATTCTTCTTCTTCTTATCCCCCTGGCTACGGAGACATGGCCGGAATCGGACTTAAGTCGGTCACTTTCCCGTGGTCTCACCATTGATTCCTTAGCCTTTCCATGTCCAAGCAAAGAGCCCGTAGCCGTGTTCCAGCATCTGGGAAGTTCCCATTTGTACTTCTTCCCAGCTGGGTCCTGGAAGGGCGGTCGGCCTGCTGTTTCCTCCGAGTGTGTCAATCCCCATCTAATTAGTAATTAATATCTGTAAGGATTTCGGATTGGATGCCTGGCAGTGAAATACCCTCGGCGATGGTTTGATGGAAATTAAACCAGGGGCATTTGTACTCCCGGTTTCCGGAACGTTCGAGGCACTCGATAACGTACGGGGAACGAACGCGTGATGCGAAGGGCGGCGAGAGAAGCTACCGTCGGGGTGAGGGCGGACTCGGCACCCATCGTGCACAGCGCGCACGAGTCAGCCCGGGCCCGGGAGTCGTCATCAAATGATCTCATTTCATTTACTAAGTGTGACCCTTAAATCATACTGCAGAGCCGAGCACAGTCGTGAAATCACATCAATTCATTCTAGTCAACTGGCCAGATACTTGGCCACTTGATAAATTTGAAAAGGCAGTGTTTATTGATTTAGATTAACTATGACTTAAGAAGACTAAATTTACAGACGTACGAATTTGGCAAATTAGAAGTTATTTGACTTACAAATCTTTCAACTTTCTAGAAAAAGATCCACTGGAAGCATCTGTAAATTTCAAGCTCCCCGCGGGTGTTAATATAATTCAATTTACTGAAATTCATCTTGTCAGGAATACGTCCACTGTACAAATAACTCCAGCTGCTGGATATTGCTGTTTAAGTAGAAACGGTCCAAGAGCAAATGCAGGTGCTAATGAGCATACAGAGCTTGTAAAAGACTAAAATAAAGAAACATATTAAAGATGAAAAGTGAGACAAAGAGCCAAGGATGACCAGGAAAGGAAGGGAGGAAGAGGCCGAAGCCCCAACGGAATCAAGGTTGTGGCGCATCTTAGAGATGTTTCCATCCCCAGCTCAGAAGGACAAAGCAAGGCAAGACCCCCCGGGGCGGGCAGACGAGAGAAAGAAGCTTCTTAACTAAGCTCCCACTGGCGGGAACAGGTCCAGTGTCCCCTCGGGCAGGGTCTTGATGCTAAAAATTGAAGCCGGGTGCCTCAAGACGTTGACTCAAAACTCAGCTGCCACCACGCATGATGACACCAGCTAACTGTCCCCACCTGGATGCTTGGGCTCTCCTTTTGGAGCTTCGCTGGTAAATTGGCTCAACCTTCGATCCAATTTTTGTCTCTCTTTCCTGTCCCTAATGCTTTGGCCCCTTCGCGACCTGGGATCTATCTCATGTTTCTGAAGCCTCCAGGGCAACATGCTCCTTTATGATGCTTCGCCCCTTCAGCTCTGTTCTTAGCCCTCTCCTTACTTCCTCTGCTGCCAGAGCTGACGCGCGGGAGGAACAGAGGCCCGCTGCAGGCGGAGCAAGTCCTCGCGCGAGCCTCTCGTTTAATTTAAATCCTGCTGGAACGGACCGGGAGCTTGCACGCTGCGGGATGACAGAATGAGGCCGGCACTGCTTCCCAAGAATGTTCTACGGGATTCCACAAGGCGACGCCCTTACACGCAGACGCACGGAACGGAAGGCTTCACCTTCCTAACGGTTCACTGGCGATAATAGAGACTCTGAGAACGTTTTTTTTTTTTTGTTTTGTTTTGTTTTTGTTTTTTAAATAAATCTTATTGAAATTTAGAGGAACAGTTTCTCCATCATACATATTCTGAAAAACTCTGCATTTGGGCTGATTCACAGTTGGGTGAATAAGGGCACTCAAAGATTATCGTTCAGTGTCAATTTGTGGAGACATTTCTAGTCCAGATCCAAAGACTCTATTTGGCCCTGGTCAGTTCAGCTTTTTTTTTTAAAAAAATCAATGACTTGGAGTAAGGGATAAAAGCCACGCCTACCAATCGGTGGTGGGAAGACAGTTAATATAATGGAAGGTAGAGTCAAAAATCCAAACAACCTGAGCCATGACTACTCCTTGTTCCATTCGTACTTGAATCCTACCCTGTCCGTATTTATGTTTAAAGAATCAAGTGCACAGTAGTCTAACAGAGTAGAGCTGAGTTAGCAACAGTTTACACATGGCCCCCAAGCACAAGCTTGGACAACGTGGTGATTCTGATATAATCCAAAGCCACTTCAATAGTTTATTGTCCAGAAGTTTATGTCTGGAGTATATATTCCATCCAAGATACTACATTATAAGAGGGTCACTTGAGACTAAATAATGCATAGAGAAGGTTGGACAGGGTGAAAAATTCCATTACATAGAAACTGTCTGCAGCCATTGAATATGCTTAGCTAGAGTAAGAGAAGGCTCTAGGCGCACAGAGTATCGATTGTGTCCGTTGTGTAAGACTCGTCTGTGTACTCAAGTCTAGATAGTGAAAGTCAAATTCCACTGCCCTGTAAGACCTTTTTACGTTCCGTGTGGTCCAACAACGAAATAGGCTGTCTTTATAGGCAGTCAGCATCCCGTCACAGGAAGTCTTCAAACACATGCCGAATGTCCTAGCGTCAGGGCTGAAGAAGAAGGGGTGACATCCAAGGATGCTTTCGGCTCAGATACTACAGTTTTTCTGGTTGTGTAAATATTTAACTGCCCCATTTTGGGGGTAATCGCTGGGATTACCTGACCTGTCTACCCCACATTTCACAGGTCCAATCCTCTGCGAAGTTTCTGCTTTGAGTTCTCAGCTCCGTCTAGAAATGAGAAACACTAGGCATGGCAGCCACTGGGGCTCCCAGCGGCCCTGCTGCCGGCTCCTGCCGCCCTAATGCTTGTGTCCAGGTCATTCCTTAATGCTGCGGGATGCCTCCGGATCCTTCCAACAAGTTCTTCTTCTGTGTTCAGACTGGCATGACTTGGTTCCTATTCCTGACAAACCGAAGAACTTTACCTAAGACCCCAGTCTAGTGCCTTTTACATGATCTCACCAGAAGATCATTCAAGTCTATTTAAGCAGGGATTTTTGTCATAATTTGACAATATACTTATTCTCCATCCTTATACCTTGGGCAATAGGACAGAGAATCTGCCATTAACCTCATAGTAATTCACCCTCAAGTGTACTTGTACCCACAAGCACCCAGAGAAGGCTGCTGTGAACAGACTGATTTACATTTTATTGTTAGAAATGCCTGTCCTGCAATGCACATTTTATTTGGAAGGCAGCCCTTCATTATGCAAATACCTATTTCTCTCTGAAATGTCTCACTAATGGTGTAAGTTT
This sequence comes from Pteropus medius, assembly GCF_902729225.1. Lineage (NCBI taxonomy): Eukaryota > Metazoa > Chordata > Mammalia > Chiroptera > Pteropodidae > Pteropus > Pteropus medius. The sequence continues at coordinate 9,361,307 of NW_024340849.1, forward strand.
ATACCTATCGTTTCTGGCCTGGAACCAAGAAAATGGCAGTGCCACTAAAAGTTCACTTGTTACACAGCTGGTCTGACAGTTCATTAATGGCCTTTATTAGGCTGGAGGGCGAGATGCCTCCCCAAGCCAAGTTTAGGACTCAGTTGGGTCTCAAAGGTCAGGTGCTTCGAATGAAGCTCAAACGTCATGCTGTTAACGCCCCGAGCTCCTGGCAGAGCCCAGCTTTCTGTTCGGAAAGAAATGGTCTCATGTCTCTCGTGAACAAGTCCTGTTAGAGATCAAAGCAATCTCTCATAACCTGGTTTTGATGAGTTAAGGGAAAATGAACCAGAAACACGAGGATTAAATGTCCCTTAAAACTCCCCTTGGGATGTAAACATCGAGAAGAATGTGCTGGGCCAAACCGCGTGTGGGATTTTATCAGACCCCAACCACGAGGGGAAACAGAGCAAGGCTTCTGACAAATTGAGGCTGTCTGGCTTCGCCTCTACCTAATTGGTCTGCATTATGGTCCTTAAGGGCGTCTCGTAAAGGAAAGGGCACCTGCGCTCTCCCGGGGGCTGCTCCCACCTACAGGGCTTAATCTCTTCAAATGGACCGATTGTAAGCATCTAAAATTTAGGTTGTTACTTTTGCATTAAATCACTCATTACATGAAGTGATTCTGCAACGTTACAGATGTCTCTCAGGGCTCCAGGCTTACAAGAAAAAAAAAATGATTTTTGTGTATGTGTTAATTTCTCACTAAAAACACAGCTCTCTCAAAGGGGTTTCTGCAACATGGAAACATCAAAAAGGAATGCTAATTCAATCTGTCTTTCAAATGCGCAATGAATGTAAGACCCCAGAGGGCCTGGTATGTTTGTTTGTTTTCACAGAGGTGACAGTCACATAACATAAAATCAACCATTTTAATGAACAATTCAGTGGCATTTAGTACATTCACAGTGTTGTGCAAGCATCTCCGTCACTGGCAAAACATTTTCATTACCCCAAAAGGAAAGCCCATACCCACTTAGCAGCTGCTCCTTAATCCTTCCCCTTCCCCAGCGCCTGGCAACCACAAATCTGCCTTCTGTCTGTGAATTTACGCATTTGGGATGTGTCATATCACTGGAATCATACAATAACTGATCTTCTGTGTCTGGCTTCTTCCACTCAGCATAATATTTTTGAGATTCATCCGCATTGCGACACGTATCCATTCTTCATTCCTTTTTATGGCTGAATAATATTTCATCGTATGTACATACCACATTTGTTTACCCGTGGATGGATATTTGGGCCGTTTTCACCTTCGACTATTGTGAACAGTGCAGCTACAAATATGTATGTCCATGTGTGTACATGTATTTATTTGAACATCTCTTTTCAATTCCTTGGGATAGATACATAGGGTGAACACGTTAGAAGACCCTGTGATGCTAGAAGAGCTGTAGCTACACTCTGCACGTCCGTCTTATCCCGAAGACCATCACACGCACACATAGGTAACAATCCCTGTAGCTGTAGCTTCCCTCGACCCTCTAGCAGTGGACCCATCGCCAGTTCCCCTGAACTGGAACTAAACTGCGACCTGGCATTTCAATGTCCTGAGGCCATGAAGGGAAAATCAAAAAAAAAAAAAAAAAAGGGAGGCCACAGTGATGGCTGGAGGGTGGGCGCTGAGCAGTCTTCATGGAAGCTGGGGCCACCTTGGCCATGGTCAAGGTTAACAAAGTACTACATCGGCTTCATGTAGGCAGACTCATCAGCAATTTCCACTCCTCAAGTCTAAAAGTTTGGGTCATCTGACCAACCAAAGAATCCTAACTAACTGAGGTGCTGGTAGAGGCTCGGGAAAGGCCGCAGGGAGGGGTCGCTATTCAGCCACTGTCACTGTCATGGCTGCTGCAGAGAAGCAGGCTGCCGTCTTCGCCAGCATGTCCCTGCATGCTGCTGATGGGCGGTGATTTCCTCCCTTTTTGTGTTTAAATAGAAGGTATGCCCCTCAGTACGTACCCCGCCCCCAAATGAAAACATACGTGCACAAAAACTTGTGCACGTATGTTCATAGCAGCATTATTTATAATAGCCAAAAATGGAAACCACCCAAATACCCATCTACTGATAACTGAATAAATAAATTATGGATACCCATGAATATTATTCAGCAATCGAAATGAACGAAGTATATTAAGGACAGAAAAAGATGATGTTTTTCAGATGCAATACAAATGAAAAAAATCATCATAAGGAAATCGACTGCATAATTTTATGTCAATAAATTTGGAAATAGAGTTGAAATCGCTACTTTTCTAGGAAAAAAATTATAACTTTCTGAGACTGAAAAAGATATAGAAAAACTGAATAAGACAATTTTAGCACTAAAAAAAATTGATTTGACAATCAAATGTCCCCACCTCCCAAACATCTTCCAAAAAAGACACTAGTCTTAGATGATTTTTGCAGTGAATTTTACCAAATCTTCAAGGAAAAGATCGTCTTCAAGGAAAAAAACAGCAGGCCACTTAATTTGTAAAGTTATTATAGGCTTGACCCTAAAATGAAACAAGGATAGCACAGGAGAAATATCTATAGGGTAATCTCACTTAAAAATGTAAATGAAAAGTCCTAAGTAAATATTAGCAAATTAAATCTAACCAGTATATGTTTTTAAATGATCATTACTAATTACGGTTTATCCCAGGAATGTGGGAAAATCAGAAAGATAAAATAAGGGGGGAGGGGAGAAATAAAATAATAAAATAAAATAATATGAAAAAAGAAAAAGAAAATAACATTTTATAAATTCAACACCTACTCTTATCTAAAAGAAAAGCTCTTAGGAAAAAGTAGAAATAGAAGGGAACATCATTAATCAGATGAAAGATTTTTACCAAAAACCTAGGGTAATAATATCATGAATTCTGGAGTAGTCCCATTAAAACAACAGCAAGGCAAGGAGGGCAGCTATCATAATTCACCATTACACAAGAGGTACTTGTGAATGTACTAAAAAGAAAGGAAGAAAAAGAAAAAACGTGTGAGGTTTGGAAAGAAAATGAAAAAATATTTCTAGGCATTGAAATTGCAGAAACATCAACAGATAATCTGTTGGAACTGATAAAGAATTCAGCAAGGTTGCTGATTACAAGATCAACATATAAAAAACTCAATGTATGTTTGCCTATATGTCAGCAACAACAATTTAGGAATTAAAATTGAAAAAAAAAATCGGCCAATTCACAGAGCAGCAAAAACTGTAAAGAACCTAAGAAATATACATCATATAAAATGTTTAAGAATTTAATGGAAAACTTATAGAACTTTATTAAAGGACATAAAAGAAGATCTGAAAATGAGTAAGCAGACTCAATAATGTAAAAGTATCACTTCTGCCTAAGTTATAAATTTAAATAAATTCTAAACAAAATCCCTATAGACTATTTTGAGTTTCTAAATTGATTCTAAAATTTGTTAAAGTTTAAATTATGAAAAATAAGGATCATTTGGGAAGAGATGAACGATGAGGTGGGCAGAGTTGCTGCCCTGCAGATATCAAAATATTCAAGACAATCACAGAAGTTAAACGACAGTGATTTGGGCAGAGAAACTGGGCACTGGACCAGAACAGAGAGCCCAACGCAAATCTACACACACATGTACTAAAGTGGGATCTAAAGATAGAAGTGGCAGCACAGACGAGTGACGAAGGGATGGAAACACTGGCTTTTCGTATGAGAAAATATCATTAGATTCCTAAGCCTATTAGACAAAAATAAATTCTGGAAGAATTACAGACCTTGACACAAAAACCACAGCATAAAACTACCGGGATGTGTAGGCGAGTATCTTGACGACCTGGGGTGGATATGCTTTTTGTGCATCTGCCAAGACCTTCCCCCCACCCTGGCTACCTTGGGCTAGTTCCCTACGCTGGGACTCTTGCTTTCCCGAGGAGCATCTTAAGTAGTCCTTTCTCCGCCTGCTTCCCAGCCAAAGTGCAGCACGTGAGTCGGGCTGGCCAATCAGACGTCGCAGGCGGCTTCGGGAGGAAGCGAGGACGGGCAGACTGGCCGCTGGACCACCAGGAACCTCCAGTGTTCTCTGGAGCAGGGAGGGGCAGAGGGGGGACTGGAGGCATTTTCCTGGAAGAGCTAGCTGGGTCTGGGAGTGTTCCTTTCATTGAGTCTCTTTTCCCGTCACTCTCAAATGTTGTGCGGGATCCTTAGCATCTGTCATAGATTTCTTTTCTGCTTAAACTGGTCAGAGTGGATTCGATTGCCTGCAACTACCAATAACTGACATACTCAGAACTGAAAACATCTTTATAACAAAATATGCCATAATCAAAGTTAGAGGTTTAAAAAAATGGCTTGGAGAAGGTATTTGCAGGATCTATTACAAAGAAATTCCTAAGTATATGTTTATTTCAATCAGAGAATTTATGTTTAATGAAGAAAAAATAAATCGATAAATAAATAGGAGAATGAATGTACCCCAGTAGGAAAGGGGGGAATGAAAACAGGTAATTTTCAAAAGTAGAAATCCAAATGCCTTTATTTTCAGTTCAATTTTAAATTATGCATATACTTCATTCTCTTGAACTACAGATAACAGACCATGAAGATTCATTTATAATGATTTTAAGTCTTTTAAAAATAACTAATGTTTGTTTTTTCCCTCCTGGCATTGCCGTGTTCTTCGTAATGATTCTGTATCTCTGTGTAGCCATGACCCTAAGCCTCCCAAGGCCACAGTTGTGACACACTTGCCATTCACAGGCCAAGCCACAGGATGCCACTGTTGCCTTTGAGCTATCATCAACTTTTACTGAAACGGAGGTAAATGAAGAGAAAAAAAAAAAACAGAAAATCTCTCTCTTTTTTTTTTTACAGACACATGACAACTATTTACGGTTTAAAATTCAAACCTTTTCTTTCAAGTTCTAATTTTTTAAATCCCGTATTTTAATTTTTGAAATCGCATATCGAAATTATCTGTCTTTTATTGATTACAGTCCAGAATCAAACCAAAAAAAAATTATTTTAGAATAGTTTAAAAGAATGTTAGCACCTACAAATGCTGAAAACAAAGCCTTCCCACAGTTAAATTCTCAAAAGTGGTTTCTGTGCCAGCTACGTGATGTCAATCGCTATATGTACAGACGCATGAGAACTCTGTGATGTATTACTTGCTAAAACCAAATATATTCACTGGTATTTAAACCTATCTGAATTTGTGTTTTAGTGGGGCCAATGTATTTTTGAAATCAAAGTGTTGGGTAAATCAAATAACAGTTTTCCTTCAATTTACCCAAAGATACTTTATTTGTATTTCCGATCGAACCACAAATGATAGTTATACTTGACACTTTAAGATGTCTTTCTGACCTGTCTCAGACTTGAGCAAGTAATGGTTCATGAATTAACCATTACAGGTCACGGAGAAACACATTTGAAGAGAAGCATTCTTTATATCTTATGAGTAAATAAAATGTACAGAAAGGTGGTCCCGAAGTAGAATACGTCCTATTAAAAAGTGACTATAGTTATAAATATCTGGTCTGTGCATATAGAAAATAAACTATAGTCTCTCAAAGACCCGGTTGTTGAATTAGGGACACGCGACAGGTCCATATAAAAAACCGTGCCATTAGGAATATGAAGTGCCAAAATACTTTAAAGTGCCCAGTTCAGGAGAGGAGAGTCCCCAAGGACTGGAGCAGCTAGGGAAGGCTTTGGAGGAGGCTCGATGTCACCTCCGTGCAGAGTTTTACCTGTCCTCCCCTTGGCCCAGCCAACCTCGTCCCCTTCCTTTCCGACTCAATCAGTCCCCATCCTCTGAAGATTTTCATAGCTCTTGGAACATGTGTTTAGTTTTAACTTTCAAAAAATTGTTCATTTATTTAGTCAACAAATACTAGGCACTAAGTACACAACCAACATGGTCCCTGGAGCTTATGGTCTAATAAATGCATTGCGATTATTTGCTTGCTCATCTCTCTTCCAGGGGACTGTGAGCTATTCAATATCCCCAGCATGGAGGACAGAGCAGACTGTGAATAAATGTTGGCTAAATAAATGATGTGCCAGGATGGGACAGAGACAGGAAGGTCAGAGATCAGCATAGTCACCCAGCCAGGGGGTGGTGGGAGGGCAGGCACAGTTCACCAAGAAGACGAAAGAGCAGAAGGACTTTGTGCCCCCCACAAGTAGTGAGGAAGAGGACAAAGCTGAGCCCCATTCCGAGGATGGCTTTGCGAGGTGGCTTTGTTTCTGTGCTTGTGCTTCACTAACCCATGGCCCTGGCAGCCCTCATATGTGACTGAATTAACCCTGGGCCAGGCTTGTTAGTGCGAGCTGAGTCTGTCCACGCTGCAGAGAACTGTGACACTGCAGTGAAGGGCAGCCTTGCTGAAAGGTCACCGTGGAGTGTCCCTCAGCCTGTTGAGCAGGACGAGCAGGCCACTCCTGGCATATGAGTCACGATGCACTTGCCCCAGCTCTTCACACGCACCCGAGCCGCACTCTTAGTTAATTCAGAGTTAAGAGGTGACTCTTCTGGGGTCAGCGTGACTCACAGGAATGGGACATGAGCAAAGCGATGGGCCGAGTGATCATAAGGTAATAAATTTTTAAACTTAACTGAAATAGCCTGAGTCTGACTTTGGGATACCGGTTGCCTCAGCAACAGAGAGGTTAAAGCAGCAATAAATTATCAAATAGAGCTGTTAGTTTTTTACGACATGGCATCAGCTCCCTCAGTGTTGGCTGCTAAACACAATCCAGCATGGCGAAATGATCTGTGAGTTCATATCAAAGAGGAAAAGAAGACCCTGACAAAGGTCAAAGGTCCAAGCGGGCTCGGACCCTCACCTGAGACGGCTTAGAGAGCCAAAGCCCTCGGCCCCAGCCTCTGCCCTTGCTAACTGTGTGACCCGTTGGGACGTTCCTTTTGGCCCTGGGAATCTCACTGTCCCCTGAGAGGAGATACAATATCAGGCTCCAGGGAACTGACATTCATGAAAACGCCCTAAAACCAGGAGGGTGCTCTGTGAAAAAAGTATCTCTAAAAGCTGAGGAGAAAATTAGTTGAAGAAGAGCAACAATAAAACTGTCACATTTTAATAAGAAACACCTGTCAGCCAGCAGTTTGGATGAGTGAAATTATCCTAACAAAAAACCCGCATCTTCCACGACTGTAACATCGTTCTATGTTAACACTCGTACTTGACCTTCAGAGAACCGGTCGGGGTACGAGGTCAGTCAGACGTTTTTGGCGAGGTCCTAGGTGGAGACACGGAGCAACCTAAGCCCACGCAGGCTGCCCGCTGCGGCCGGTCCCGTGGAAGTGTGGAAGTCCTTGGGTACGAATGTGGGTGTCTGATATTTTTGCCTGATCCATATACTTCCCCTTCTTCCAGCAATAATAGCACTTGAATTTCTTTTTGGGAAACCATCCCTCCCCACCCCAGAATATGTGGGGTTAAGAGAAGCGATTGATTAAGCTCCTGATCCAAGTTCTAAGCCAAGAGAGGCAATGGAAGTCAATGGCGGGGCTTCCTCGCTGGGGAGTTCTGTCTGCAAGACTTCACCTGGGTCCACTGTAGACTCCGTACTTAGCAGGATTGCCCCCCATTCTGGGAATCTGGCTAAGAAAGAAGCCAGCTCAGTGAGCAGCCGAGTCACAAGAGAGCTCAGAACGGACTGATTCCATCTGGGAGGCAGAGTTCGGCCAGCCTCTAAGTTCTCTCTAACCGTCATCGTGTTGCAGTTGGGGACTAAAGTTGCAAGGAAGAGTCTTGACTAATATTTCACGCCTTGGGCAGCCAACAACCTCTGCCCTTCCCAAACTGGAGATATTTCTCTTCTTTTCCTCACAGCTTCTCCTTCTGCTCCTCACTTCAGCACAAACCTCGCCAGGAGAGCAGAAGCCAGGGACGGGGCTGACGTGAAGGTGTCCCCCATTCCTCCCTGCCGTGCTGGCTAGCTACGTGGAACATGGGTGAGGGAAAGCCACAGTGACGGCCGACACGAGTTCCTCTCTCGATAAGTCAAAGTGCCTTATGACACCCCGTTCCCTCGCCTGCTTTCCCAGCATTGATACAGTTTCTCTCCTTCCTTCCTTCCTTCTCCTCAATAGTCTTGTTATAAAGCCACTTTAGTACAGGAATCATTTCTTTTGCGCCCCATACTGTTTGGAATCATAAAACGTGGTCTCTCTCTTCCCTCTTGGGAAGCTCGGGGATAATGGAGGAGAATTTGAAGTTCGGAGAGAGTAAATGAGGAGGCCGAGAACCAGAAGACAAAGGGGAAGGAAAGTCGCCCTTCTGATTTTGAGGAAACCGATATTGCCATTGAGAGAGCCATTCGGGGACGAGGAGGGACTCGTCAATGCCTAAGGCAGCTTACATGCCAGTGGGACAGTCAGATAGGAGCCCTTTAAGCACAGGATTCTGAAGAAGGAGGTTCGAGAGTCCACTAAATTAGAGAATGTTTTCATTAGACAATGCCTGCGAGAGGATCTATTCTGACACAGATAGCTCCTTTTGATTAAGTAAAATTAAATCTTAAGCCTCGATTTCACCGTTTAGCAAAAGAGACAACACAGCCAATAGTTCCCACAATATGCTGGGGTCAAGGACACACCTAAGGTCCCTCAGGGTCCGAGGCATGTGGCTCTTACCTGTTTTATTAGTTCTGCTTACTCATATGATCTTTCAAAAAAACAAATATCTAAGTAAGTTTGAAAACCCAAGGAATAGGTTCATTCCCTTGTAGTACGAATTAGCAATAACGTCTTTCTTCTTTTGAGCCCGATCATCTGCCCCCTCCTGTGTCAACCTTCTTCGGCTTCCCTACCTGCTGTTCGCCAGAACCCAGATTTCTGCTTCCCCTTCCCCAACAGCCACGTAGTCTTTTTTGCTGCCACTGAGACATCGACTCACGTCTCGGGACAAAAGATGCCCTGACCTGCCAGTTCAGCTCGAACTCTACCCCGTGCTTCCGCGTCTGTCCAGCATGCCCCGCACTGTCCGCAGGGCCTCTCTGCCGGGATGCTTTGCCCGCGGCTCCCGCACCAAAGGAAAACAGAAGAAACTGAAATCACCCCACGGAGCAGCGGTGCCACGGAGCGAGTGGCTAAAATGAGGCTCTTGGCTTTTCCGATTTTCAACTTCCCAGCTTCCCGACCCCCGCAGAGGGAGTAACGGCCACCTCAGTGGGTGCGGAGTGAGGGCTAGAAACTTACCCGCGTGGAGATCGTCGTTGACCTTGACCAAAGCCATTCCGGTGGAGTACCCCAGGCGAGAGCTTGATCTAACGCATAGAAAATTATCCGGTCGGAAACATACCGAGATGGCAGAGGTTGTCACTGGATGGCGAGAAACACCGTCATCATTATTATCTTCGCTGTGCTTGCCTGGGCCTCTTCTAATGTAATGGACATCAGCTGACTTTATAAAAATAAAAAAATAACTGTAAGCCATATATGATAAAATAGAAAAAATTATCTGGAATTTTTCAGATTAAAATCCACCCCACCCCCCACCCCCGCCCCATTTATGTTTAACCTGCGTAGCTCATCCGCCAATGTGTTCATGAAATTTTAGAATTGGGCGAAATCGAATATCACAAATTTTACCAATTCACATTTTAAGTTTTTGTGCAGAATATAAAAGACCTTTTATAATTTATTTAGGCAATCCACGGTAGTTGGACTTTTGAGTTGTTTTCAAGTGAACTCGTGCTGTTAAGACATTTTGGTTGCTTCGATCTGGGCCCTGACAAACTGACACGGAGCCAAAATAACTGAATGAAAATAAATTACAAATAAAGGAGAGTGAGAGAAGGAGGGAAACAACTGGATAAATTCTAGAAAAATAGACAAAATCGCTTAGAAAAAGAAGAGGTTTAAAAAATGCCCCTTGGCACATGTAATTTGCCAATATTTGCGGAAAAAAAGAAAGAAAGAAACAAACAAACAGTGATTAGAGATTATTCATTTTCAACCAAATTATTATCATTATTTTTAGAAATTATTGACCCAACTAAATTGCTTTCGACAAAATGGTGTATGTGTCCCCTTCTGGGCCAATGCTTAAGTAGCCGCCTGGGGAGTTGATGTGCGTCTCGTGGTGTAAACTGAGTGTTTATCTTAATATTTGCAAGATTGCTTTCTAAAAGCCAGTCGTTTCTGCTCAAATCTCAATGGTAGTGGCTCTGATTCATTCCTGACGTCGTCCACCCGCAAGGCAACCAGAAAGCATCACCTCGCACTTAGTGCTCAAATTTGACATCTGACTGGGTTGTGTCCCTGGTCCCTGGGAGTGAATTCAGCCCTTCCTCCACTCTGATTACGAGACCCACAGTGGCCTCTGCAGAAAGGGGAGGAAAGGGAGCTGTCTGCGTCCAGCGCCCAAAACTTGCCCGGTACATAAGAAAAATGAAGAGACGCTCTAAAAATAATTTGCTTCCTTCCGCTCTTAATCCATGCTCAAAATAGTAAGCGGATGCTTCATATTTTTCAAATGGACACAGTCGCAGCAGCCAGGGGCCCGTGTCAAAGCAGCCACGTCAATCCTGACTTTGATGCTGTAACCTGCCTTCTCCCAGTCTCTCGGTTCAGACTGGGAGCCAAAAACAAGACTGGGCAGCACATTTGCCCATAAAGGCACAATTAGAATTCTCATTTCCAAGGCGGGAACATTCAGTTCTGGCACCTAAAGTTGCTTAGCTGGTTCCGTAGAGCTGCGGCACTAAATTCATTCCCAGGTATGAGTCAAACCAACAAGCATTCTTCACCCCGACTACCAGGAACAAAGGTGAGAACCCAGCCCAGGTGAGTTCCTTAGAATATACTCTATCCTGTAAGAAAACGCAGCCTGCTTTACCTCGTCTCTGGACAGCATATGCTTCTTATTCCATGTATGATGCCTTTTCTGAACCATTTGAAAGTAAGTTTCAGACATCGTGACACTCTCCCGAAGTACTCGGCCAGCAATCCCCACGGAAGGACATCCTCCGACTCCACCACAATGCCGTCATCACACCGGAGCGCACAATGCCGTCATCACACCGGAGCGAATTAACATTAATAATATCTAGCGTGCAGTTCACGTTCAACTTCCACAAGAGTCTTCAGAACGTCACTTATAGCTTTAAAATGGTTTCATCAGACATTGGCTTTCATGTCTCTTGTAGCCTAAAAAACCCCGTTCACTTAGAATAGTCCCCGTGCCTTTTTTTGTTTTGCCATGTTTGCCTGTTTCACACTCCTTGGATTTCTTTATGTCCACACCAATTGTCCTATCGAACCTCCCACCTCCTAGACTGTCTGATTGTTCCCTGATGATCGCATTCAGGGTAACCATCTTGGGCCAGAACGCTGTACGACTGATGAGCGTACTTACTGCATCGGATCGGAAAGCAGGTAACACTAGGACATCCCGATGCTAGGTCTGATCACTCTCTAGTCACTTTCCTCTTTAAAAATAAAATTAACGAACCACACCGTGAACAAATCTGCATTTCTAATTGCCTCTGTGTGAGATGAAAGCCCGGCGTATCGCTCAGAACAATCTTCATGAATGGCGGCTTTCGTGATTCTTTAATTCCACCGTAAGTACCGAGCCTTCTCCGCTGCTGTGCAGGGGATGTTTAAAAAAGCCTGTGAACTAATATTGGTTACCTTTTATAGCATCTGGAATGGCTTCTATCAAGAGCAAAACCAAAACAAACAACACCTTGAAAATAAAAAAACTCCAAGCATCACAAGCTGTGAGTTTTTAAGCCGAATTCCCAACCAAGACACATTGCTAAGGACAGGAGGCAGTGGGGCTGCAAATACGGCCTCTGTTCTTTTCCCGGGAGGGTCATTGGTCACCTCACCCAGGCTGCTCAGATTTTGGAGTCACGTCAACAAACACCATCCCTGCCAGCGGATTAACAGGCAGCCTCCGGTCCCAAAGCAGGCTGTGGGCTTGCACCGAGTTTTATTTCTCTCAGGATCCCTGGCCCATGGCAGATCACCTGGCACTACGCCTGGGCTTGGGACGGATCTGTTGTGCCTCCTCGATCACCCCAACTTGCCCCTTGTCTGTGGTGTGATTTCTGGGGTAGAAATGGCTCTTCTGCATCCTCCAGTTCTTTCCTGTCTGCTCTCGCTGCAGAAAACTCCGATCTTGTGCTTCCTTCTCTTTGAGAGCCTGGTTACGATGCTGCTGCTCCTGAGAAGCCATTCGCCTGATGAGCTGGGTTGTCAGCAGAGCACATGAGGGCCTTTGGGGGGCCTGGGAGCAGTGGGTGCCACATCGGGTGCCCTTCTTGGTGGCGCCACTGGGGCTAGGTCATGGCTCTTCAGCCACCTCCTTGGGAAAGCTGATATGACCCATGTCAAAAACTTACCTATTAAGCCCCTACTGTATGCTAGGTGCAGCTAACCCCAGCCCCCTTCAAGCTGTTAGCAGGAAAGGCTGGCCTGGCAGGGGGTTCACAGTGGTTACAGGAGCAGTTGGGGTCCTCAGCACCTCCAAGTGCAGTAGCTAGGGACGGGGCAGGCAGCAGTGGTGGCCAGAGTTGGTGGTGTGCACACTCGGCCGAGGGGCCAGCTGCAGGTGTCTGTGCAGTGGCGGGGGCTGGTCACAGGCACGCACGGAGTAGTGGGAGCTAGGGCCAACTGTGGGCACACCGGCAGCTGTGCACCCCCATAGCTGCTGCAGGTACGTGCACAGCAGTGCAGGCTGGAGAGGGCAGCCAGACCAGCGGGCTGCAGGGGTTAGGGGCAAGCAGGTCCAGCAGTGCAGACCAGTGACAGCGGACAGGGCCAGAGCTGGGCCCACAGCAGCTGTGGGGCCCTGGCGGTTGGCATGTGTGCTTGTGGCTGCAGGGTCTTGCCATGGGGCACATGACAGTGGAGGCCGATGACGGGGGTTGAACCAGGGGCGTGCGAGTGCACAGCCAGTGGGCTTGGCTGCTGGTGAGCCCGGCGGTGCAGGCCTGTGACAGGAGAAGGGACAGATCCGGGCCTCCAAGCAGCTTCCGGGACTCTGGCTGTCAGCAGGCCCTCCTGCAGCTCCAGGGTTTCCCCTCTCATGTGTGCAGGGCAGTGGAGGCCCGTGACAGCTAGAGGGCCGACCCCAAGCATGAGCATGGTAGCGGGGGCGAGGGACAGCCGTCGGGTCCAGGCTGGCGTTCTGTGCTGGTGCAGCCACGGAAGCCTGGGCTGGCTGCTGGTGCAGCTCAGACAGGGGCAGGGTTGGAAGGGGACAGGGAGGGATTTGGGCATCTGGCATCTGTAAATGTGAATTCCTGTGGGATGAAAACGGGTGACATCTGCAGGGGGCCTCCACGGCTGTCCTGGCCATTGCTTTCTTCAGTGGCGAAAGCTGGGGGATCCCCTGCAGAGCAAGCCGCTGGGAAGCGTGGCGGGTCCGGCTTCATGGCTGCCACTGGCAGCCCCTGGCCCTCCTTGCTCCTCACCACCTCTGAGATGACTCAGCTTTGCTGGTTTCTGGGTGGGGTGAAGCCAAAGCAGAACGTGTGTGTAGTACCCCAAAAGGCTGGAAGGCTGGTCAGTCACCCCTCTCTCCCTTTCCCGAAGAGGGGCACCCTTTCCGGGGGGAGCGCCCTCCAGGTCAGAGCAGGGCTGGCCTGGGGATGGACGAGGCAGGCACACGAAGCTGGTCTTCCTCCCCCTTCACTGTGGCTGTTCCCAGGCGTTTTGTCTCACTGCGTCGCCGGAAGTGTCTTAAGTGGACTCCAGGGCTCCCCCGGAGGAGCTAACTGTCGATCTTTATGGGGACAGAGGCTGGGGTCTCCTACTTCACCGCCTCAGTCTTTCTGGGGGTTTCGTCTTTGCATTAGGAAGAATTGGGGGTGGGAAAGAAAGGAGATTTTTTTTTTTTAATGATGTATTTTGAAATGACTCAAATCCTTTCCTTGCTGAAATGTCAGACTTAAAAAACGGTTTTCAGGAAGAGAACTTGTCTGAATGAGTCTGAGGGTATGTCTTATCACTTAGGATTTGATCAGAGTTTATTTTGATTAACTATGTAGAGAACAGTCTGGGCAGCCATTTCCAGCCTTCCAGCATCTTTTTCTAAAAGCAGACCTATTTCCGTCACACTCGATGGATATTTCGGTCCACACAGCTTCTTATCGCCCCTTCTCAGTTGGGGGAGATGCACTGCTGATAAGAAAATGGGCTGAACATTCAATCAATAATAGTTACATAAATATTCTCAGGTTGTGTAAATAAACCTGCTTTTAAGTGACTATATTTTCAGCTCCTGGCAGCGGCAACTTTACCAAATACTCTTTTGGGAAATGCCCTCAATAAATATTATATTTGAAAACAGTTTTGTGAACTCAGACTCACTACAAGAAGTCACAGAAGACAGTCCTTATTTAAAACCTGTTTTCAGCTGTCATTTCCGTTTTCAAGGTAATAAATTGTCTTCCTCATTGAACTCAAGATTCACTTTTCAATTATAAATCAAATTGCAGAAGCAAAGGACAGGCAGGGAAAAGTGAAACACTGAGCAGAGTCATGTCGAAAGTCAGACGTACATTTGTGGGCAGGAGAACTTCCGGTCCTTAGTAAATCGATTGTGGCTGGGGAGATTGGAGAAAGAGGAGAGAGAGAGAGAGAGAGAGAGAGAGAGAGAGAGAGAGAGAGAGAGACAGAGATTCTTCTTCTACTGCATTTTCCCTTGTTTTCTTATACGACGGGAGAAAGTGGTCTTCGCGTGACAGCTTGAATTCAAGGGGCCTGTGCTTCTCCTCCAGCTCGGGCGATGAGGGAAGCTGAGTGGACTGGTGGTAAACACTCGCATAACTGAAATCGCCTTGCTTTACTCTACCTCGGGAGTGGCTTGTTGTGTAGACTTCAGAGTTATTGAGACAGATGACATCCTTGTGTGCGAATCACTTTGTAAAAGTAGATCGGGCAGTTTACCGTAATTCCTTCAGACCTCTGAATACGCTAAAGCAATAAGTTACTATTAAGTGGGACCCTCGGGGTGACTTCCTGGGGAATGGTCTTCTCACTGGGAGACTCCTTCATGATCCTGCAATCAAGAAGCCTCCCGATTTTCTGCTCTTGTCACCTTCTGTTTACATGTCCACAGGAAGAGAGTCCAGGCTCCAGGTTTGGAAGGCGGCAGGTCGGGTTTTGTGTCTCTGGCATTATCCACTCCCAGGAATGGCGAGGAGACACCACGGGAAAGCCCCCACTCGTGCGGGCACCGGATCGTCAGGATTTGCCCCCTGCGGTCAACTGGCCTGTCTGTGGCACTTTGAGGCAAGGCCAGCCTGGGACCCTGGCACTCAGGTTCGTTATGAAGCTGTGAATACCAAACACTGTCCCTCCGAGACACCTGAGGAACATTGCGTCTTTGTTTGATTTAGAACGTGGCCGTATGTTAAATGTTTTACATCATATTCCTGATCCACAAAACCAATAATAACTGATTGGTTGCTTAACTCTCAACTGCTAAAATGAAGAAATAGAATTTGGGGGTGGTGGAAGTGAGGGTTGGCGGGGGGACGGCCAAGTATTTATAAAATTATGCATCGAAACTAAGAAGGCCTATTTAAAAACTGACGGCTTACGTTTATTTAAAATGTCATTACTTTTGGCCTTTGTAAGTCTGTTCCTCTGTCATGGACGAAGACAAGAATTCCACAAACCATGCCAGCCCGTGGCACTTAATAGTCGAGAGAGGACTGTGGTGGTCCAAGATGGAATGAAGGCATGTGCTTGGGTAGCCTGCATCGTCGCGAGCTCCGGGCTCCATTCTCGATGGTCCAGTTTCCAGTCTCCTTCTGCAGCGGTGGTGCCTCGTCGGCACTGGTCACCCGCGGTGTAACTGCCACTCTGATGATCAATCTCCGAAAAGCTCCGCAACCCTTTCACACCCACGTTTTTCGATTTCATTATTAAGTCAACAGGATTTAGACAGCCTTACCTTTCTCCTGTGCCTTTTTCACGTCTCACGGCTCCACTGTTTTGCTTTCGAATTTAGTTTCTTCTTTTCTAACAGACATACACAGATATATTCTAATTTGGGAAGAAGTAAACATAATTTACAATCAACATGGTTAGTGACTTAAAAAAAATAAACAAACAGATCTCACTATCATATTACAGCATAAAACAATTCTGGGCTTGTCATTCATGGCCCTGAAAATTTTCTAAATGAGACAGAGGGGCAGGCAGGGGAGCACGTGTCAGCCCCCAGAACCCTGGGTTTCCGGGCCCCGGTGTGCACAGAGCCACTGAGTGTTAAAGCAGCGAAACCCCATGGGAACTCTGGCTCGGACCTCTCGCTGACCTCCCTCCCGCCCTCCCACAACTTCCTGGGAGAAGTGAGAAGATGCTACGACAAGTTTGTCCAAAAGCCAGTGAAGCAATGAAAAAGCCAGACCTTGGTGGCTTTTCACAAGCGTCAGTGTCTTTAATGTTGCTATGCCAGGCTCACAGGCTATAGCAACCCCACAAATATGCTTTGAAGCCCAAGATGACAATCTCACACAATGGAAATGCTGCCAGTGTTTAAGAGGGACAGATATTTAAGTCAGAAAGTTGCTGACAACGCTCAGGAGATCTTCAGCGTCTAGCTCGGTGTGAAGATCACCTTCCTTTGGCTGGGTTCATTCTGGGGGTGTGCAGCCCCTCGCGTAAGCCCACACTTCCATGCTCAGGAATTCACCACATGACCCCAGAAGCCACCGGGTTTGAACACCCTCCCCGCCTCCCTGCCCTGGCTCCAGCTCCAGCATGACTTCTGCAGGGTGGACACGGCTGGTGACATCATTCATCAGTGTCAGCAGAGACTTTAGCTGGAGTTTGGTGGTGTCGCTGCCTCGGGAAAATAAAGCAGAACTTTCTGACTTGGGGTGAACAGATCTGCGGAAGTCTACATTGCTTTTAGATCTTTGCAAACAGTGATTGCAAGCCTGGTATTTTTCAAATACCTAATAATACGGTAGTACTTTACATAATTGCCTTCCCTACCAGTCACAGGAAACTATAAATAGTCCTCTTAATATGCAGAGAGGCGCTGGTATTCCCAATGTTCTCACGGCGAAGGGATAGAGCTACAATCCCCACCGATTTCAGAAGCTGACACACTGAAAACTTGACAAGCACGTCCTTCTTCTTCGTTCTTTATTTTTTTTTTTTTGCCTCCTACAAATTCCCCATGCCGTCCACATCCCCACCCTCCAAGCCACTTCAAGACACCCTCTCTTTCGCTGATGCCTGGAGCAATTCCCAGGCCTTCTCACTGCCTTGACGATAAACCCCAAGCAAAGTCCCTCTGAGAGACCTGCCCTAACCTGTGCTCTAGAGAGGTGTGTGTGGTGGTCCTTTGCTTCCTTGCTTCTGCTTTCAAAGACCCCTGGAGGTGGGGTGAGCAAAGGCTGCCCAGTGTTACTTTCCTGGGGCTCCCTTTTCTCAATGACTGGGCTTTCATGCCTAGTTACAAAACCACTGGCAGTTGAACCTTGCAAAGAGCCTTTCCCCATATTTTTTATAAGAACTTGAGCCAGAATTCTTTTGAACTGGGTTTAGGCGGAACGAAATTGGCAGTACTATTTCCGTAGACTTGGCGTCTGCTAGGGTCAGAAGCGGATTTCAATCTCTTTGGCCCTAACTTGCAGCTGTCAATGTGTTCCGAGTCACATCTTCCAAGGGCCTGGGGACCTGACTGCTCCTGGCCTGGGTGGGAAGGGCCTGGGGAGGGTCTGGAGCCTCTGGGCCTCATCCAGAAGCTCTGTAAGATGACAGAGGGCCCTGCTGAACCTTCTGGGTGGCGAGCGGAACTCCGTTACACAGATCAGCACTGGGAGGACTCCCAAGAAAGCTGGGGGTCTGGGGATGTATTTCCATTATCCCAACTCTTCCTGCCGTCCCCAGAAGTCTGGTACCTGCACCTGTGGACGTTCAGAGCTGGGTTAATACAAGTACATTTCTAGGTTCCCTACTTCCTAGGGATGCTGCCTGGCTCCCCCTCCCTTCTCATGGGTGCCCCCAAATGTAAAAACTAGGGTGTCAAGCCAAGGGCATTGGACGCGTTCGTATTTAACCAGGGACCACACATTGCTGTCTCCACATATGTCTGTTGCGGCGGGGCACAGCTTCAGCGCTGGGGGCGCTATCCGAATCGGGGTTGGGGCGATTCTAAACTTACCTCTCTTCTCTCCCCTAGGCGCTGACAGAGCTCTGGAGCCCGGACGGAAAGCAAGCAGGTGGGAACTGCAGGTGGGGGGTGCTCTGCGCCCCTCTCTGTGACGTGGGATGGTATCCTGGAGACACGTCCGAACACGTTCATTTGAACAGAGAAAAGAACGCAGATTCTCTCCGACAGAAAGACTAAGTCTCATTTGGCCGACTGATTGGACAACGAGGCCTCACTTTGTCGATTCGTTGATAAGCCAGCCATTTTCCATAAATTAGATGAGCAAAATAGTTGTTCTGATGTCTTGAATAAAATAGATTTAAAGCTCTAGGTAAGGTAAAAGCATTTTATCAAAAATATTTTATTGGTAAAGGCACATTAAAATGAACTGTATTTAGATTTTCCTAAATCTTCCTGGCAATATTGGGCGAAATAAAATGCCTAAGTGATAAATAATAGGTTTAATTAATCATCACTTAGTAAGTTTTAGTAGAGCCTGTTTGGTTTTATTTTCCCCAAAATGAGAAACTAAATGACTTCGACAACCAAATAATAAATCTTTTTGTAAATCAGATGATTTTCCCTTTTTTTTTTTTTTTGCTTTTTAATATAATCAAAGGAGGCTCTGATTGGGTTGTCAGCTGATAGCTTAATAAAAGTCATTTTTGAAGATAGATTAGTATGTGATTTTTGGAACATCCCATGGAAGGAGTTCAGAGAACGGGTGCCATCGCTGTCACAAATGCCTGCTATTTACTTATGGGAACAAAGACTTGTAGAACTTACATCTAAAAAAACGAAAACTCGGAAGAGAATTAAAGCTGAACCCAGCCTCGCTCCAGCAATCGGTAATGTTCACCTATGGGCGAATCCATCTCGTTAAGAGAGGCCATTTCAATAACATGGTGCTTTTCTATGTAATAATTCTATATCATCATTTGAAATATATTTATGTTTTGATCAGTTGTGAACTAATAGTGATTGAGTTATTACTAGTAGTAATAACTCAATTGAGATAAAAATGAATGCTTACTGCCCTATGGTCACTGGAAATTTAAACAGTTTAAAATTTCAATTGATAGGCATAAATCTGTGGCAGAGGCATGGCAGGGTGCTCCGTTGCTATTTTAAGCGGACAGAATGTTGAAATAAAATTCTGTGGGAGAAGCAGAGTGGAAACGTAGGTTCAGGAAGAAAAAAGAATCACACGGGTATTCTGAGAGTTAGACAAGGGTGGCTCCCATCCCTTAAAAATGAATAATGGAGGTTTTCAACTCTTACGGTATTTAGATTTCGTTACGTATATTTAAAAGAATTCTGTAACCATTTGTTTTTCAAATGCCAGGATTTACAGCACACTGGAAAGGCCATCTGTTGTGACGATTGTGACTTAGGATGAAAAATTTAAATGTCAGTTAAACAATGTATAAGGGGGTAGGTCTCGTTTTGTTTTGTTTTCATTAATACATAAGCTGCCAGAGACAGTTTTAAAATCCGCTCCTCCAGGAGACTCAGGTTCCTCGATACCAGACAGAATAGTTTTTCTCTCTCCTTCTCCTCTGCTCTTGTTAGTGACCAACCAATCGGCCTCCTGGGGCCACTTGAGAATAAACGCCCCATTTCCTGCTACCTGAGTGTTTTTAAGCTTGAGCAACACTCATTCCCCTTTTAAAGGGAAAATATCGTGTAGGTCCCCATTGCTGGCTTAAATTATTTCTACAGTAGTGTTACTTATAAACTCAAAACTCCCTATTTAACCCTTTATATTCGTAGCCCTTATACATTGATTTGGGAAAACAAAATGGACAAATAGAAAATAAACCCCCAAACCAATAAAATTAAAATTTTAGTTAACACAACTGTTGATACAGCTAAATTGCTCCTCCCTGGGGAGGAGAGGGTACAGCACTGATTGCTGTGGCCCTGGCTTCGTTCCACGGTTTCCTTCCCTTCTGACATGCCCATCTTCCTGGGGGCCACAGAACTGCCCCCCGACTGCCCCACTGACTGTTTCTCTGTTCGACCACTGTGAACAACACCCTGAGGACAGTCAGCACAGGTGATGTCATCAGTGATTTTGTTGGGTGGTGTCACTGGGCTTCACCTGGTAAGGCCCCTCCTTTGTCAGATCCCAATAGCCTAGGACAGTTACGTGCTTCTCAGGGACAAAAAGATTATAACTGTGAATGCAGGCACCTCACTCCTGGAGCAGATTTAAAGTGTGTATCGAATGACCCTGAATTCACTTCCATTAAGATTTGTTTCAAGTTAGCAACACAAGGAAAATACGAAATTTTAAACATACTTGTTGTAGAAAACGTATGCGCCCCTGTCACATCCTCAGACCCTCGGAGTTCTGCAGATCACAGCCTGAGACACGAAGACCACGATCCCGGCCGTCGCCTGCAACCCGAAGGGCTGCGAATCTTGCCAGTTTCGGCGAGAGACAGGTAGGAAAAAGAGGTCGTGGAAAGGTCATCCCATCTAATCACTGCAAGAAACTCAGAGCCAAAGCATCTCTGCTTTGCTCGCTTTGCCTGGCACGGTGCCCGGCCCTTAGGGTGAGCGTGCAGTCATTTGTTTGTTAAAGTGACTCGAATAAAGGATCTGAGTTATTATGTCACCCAGCAGGGACCTCTGATGATTGTCTTTGTTTCTTAACACCCCAAGAATAGCTTACCTGGCTTCATGGTCTCTGTCGATCCCAACTGGACCCTCTGCAGCCAGATGGCTGAGGTTTCTAAGTGCCTCCTATATATCTCTCTATATAAAGAAACAATAGACATAGTATATATGAGTTATGTAGAACATGTTACGTGTCATGTAATATATAAATTATAAGATAAATATATAAATATAAAATAAAATACAGAGACATTGGGTGGGGGGGCTCCGGCAAGCTCGCCCCAAAGTTTCCAAAACTCAGCAGGCACTTAGACTGCGTGTTTCCATCCAGTGGTTTGGAGGGACCCTGTGGCGGCCGGGGCCACTATTACCAACCCTGACGGGACCCTAAATGTGTGGATATTTTGCACATTATTCCCACACTGTCTTTATAATGGCAGCTTCCACGGCTGGGTTTTCCACGAAAAGAGAAAGGAGAAAGGACTTCTCAGGACCTTGTCATCATCACCATCCCGAGACTTCGATCAATATTTTTTTCCTAACAAAGAATTTCCTCTCAAAGATGGACGATGCCATTGAACTCCAACTCAGAGATCAAATATAACCAACACCTTTTTAAGTCATGTCCGCCCTTTCATTTTTCAGCCCTTAATATATTTTGAGCCTTTGCTATCTTGACCTCTTAGCTTTCTTCCAGTTACATTATCAAGGTCAAAGCCATGTGCATCAGCAACAAGCTTTCTTCTGCACTGTGAGGTCGAAGGACCAAACCCACAGACCTGAGAAGCACGTTACCTTCATTCAAATCTCACCTTTGCTTGCCAACTTCTGAGCTAGAATATAGGATGCAGTCAGGGAACAACGGAAAATCAAATTGCAGAAGTAGTCAGACTTTACGTCATGGATGAGAAATATTAGGTTTAAAGTGACTGATACATGGCATGCACTCAATAAGGGGTAGATATCACTATTGATTTGGTGGGTCTTGTAAAGGGAACTAGCAGACAACTTTAAGGAAATGAGATTTATAATAAAAACTGAGACCTACAATCACAGGATTTAGCAACAGCTAAACCAAGCGAAGGAAGAGGATAAATGAGGCTTTAACTGAAATAAGATTGAGGGTGACTTGAGGGGCCCCAAAGGTACCAGCAAGACAGCCTTGATATCGCTGTGGCAGGGGGAAGGTATACGTTGTTTCTATAGGCACTGTAGAAATGCGCACAGGGATGACGAGATGTAACGATAATTAAATTTGACAAAACTTAAAATCAATCAATCAGTCGATCAATCAATCTCGCCTTTGCGACTTATTTGCTCTCTGGCTTGAGAAAGCCACTTAACCTCTCTGAGCCTGAGCCTTCTCATTTTAAAAATGGCTGTTGAAAGGACTGAGTGAGCCAGTTGCATAAGATTTTTAACATAATGCCTGACGCACACACAAAAAGCATGCAATAGACAAGAACTCTATTTCCTTCTAACACAGAAATTCACTCATGGCTTTAAGTGAGATTTCCAAAGGCTTTACAAGGTGCGATCTCTTTTCTGTAACTTAACTTCTTCCTGAACACAGCGTGGCATTATACACTCACGTCCACGCACAGTCTCCTGAGACAGAGTGGCAGGCATACCGCACTAAGTTCAGGTGTCGACTCTGCTCTTAACAAGTGAGGGATGGACACATCGCTTAAAATAAGACAAGGTTCCATCAGACTCAAGAGCTAAACTTGCTCATGCAAAATCTTGAATTCTTTCATGCTCGATTTGCTCTTTTTTCTCTTTTAAATATGAGAATTTCACTTTTAAATTACAGACTTCCAAAAGATTCTGAATTGAAATCTCTGACCCAAAAGGGACCACCTGGGCTGTCTTGTAGGAAGGGGTACTGGCCTCGGGAAGCGTGGGTGACCAACTCAGCACCGTGAGCCTGGGGAACCCGGCCCCACTCCGGCCTCGGCTGCTTCTCCTACAGAGAGGAGAAATTCCATGAGCTCCAGGGTCCTCAGCGCCCACCATGCTGAAAGTATCAGGCAAAGTCCACTCACAGCCCCACAGAAGGAGTAGTGAGGACGTTTACAGGGCTCCACACTTGACGAAGCACCGTCTCAACTGGTTCTGATAACGATGCTATGAGGTATTACCATCGGTCCCATTTTATGGATGAGACATGAATATTGAGAAATGAAGTGACAGCAAAGGCTATACAGTGACTGGGCTGAGAGGAGATCGAGGACTCTGCTGTCTGGGTGGCTGGATTTCTAAATTTTCCCTAAACTTGCTGCCATTTGATTAGAGGAGAAATGACCATATACCCTAAATCCAGAAGATGTTCTTTTTGTTCATGGCTACTTGCCTAGTCACAGGACTGTGGAGGCTACGGATTCCATCATTCATTCATTAACTGGTTTAACGAGGGTTCCTTGGCCCTATTGGTGCAGCACTATCTAAAGTGCTCCCTGGGATATGAGAGAACACAGGAGCGGAAGCTGTTTGCAGGCGGCTGGGAAGATGGCATGCGCTCCCCAGGCGTCCTCATTCACTGCCACAGCCCTGGGCCTTAGAACAGTCTGCAGCACAGCAGATGCGTGAGCCACTGAAACAGGCAAGTTCAACTCTGGCCCCTCGGAAGTGTGACCGGCCTCTTCCGGGAAGATCTTCCTTCTGACACCCCACTCAAGACTCAGCATCTTCCTCCCCACTCCACCCCTGCAGCACTCGCCACACTGTGGTTGTTTTCCTTCGGTTTCAAAGTCATAGAGAGAGAGAGAGTTAAAAATTAAATCGCGCCCAGAGGCCGGCAATAAATCACAGCGGTCCTTGACCCATCCTCGCCCCTCCCCCCACTCCAGTTCTAACACCTGGAGGCAACCACTTTGAACCTTTCGAGCTGTCGCTTCCGGCAATGGCTTCACATTACTGCGTAATGCTCTTACAGGGCTAGTTGTTGATTTATCTGTTTTAGATAGTATCTATTATCTATTATGATGGATCACTATTTTAAATTAAATCATATCCGCACGGCTATGTGAATATGACTTGTTTCAAAGGCTCCATCAGTTCAGCCATCGGTCTACCTTTTATCTTGCCCTGGTGACTTGCCGTATCTTCTCAGAGACTCTCGAGAGACCCCTTGATTCCAGAGTCTTCTCTCCCCAACCCTCCGACCTCCTGCTCCAGGTCACCCTGCTGCTCTTCCGTGTTTCTGAAGCTCCTCTTGCCCCTTTTCCTGGGGCGCACCCACTCTTTCTAGGATCCCAGTTCAATGTTCTCGGTTTACTCCTTCATCTCTCTAGAGCATAAACTTCACTTGTTTTTTCTGACAGAAAGAATGAAAGGCAGAGATTCTCAGTCCCAGTGTGTCTGAAAGCTATTTTGCCTCATGTTTGAGCGAGTTTAGCAAAGTCAAGTTCTAGATTAAACTGATTTTTCCTTCGAAGGCATTGCTCCCTCGTCCCCGGCATCTGACGTTGAGAAGCCTGATGCCGAGCTTTTCTTTTCCTCCTCAGAAAGCCTTTGGGGACAACCCTTTCACCCCGTCGTCCACGGCAAGTACCTCCCTGTGGGTCATTTCCTGTTGCTGTGCTGCTTACTTGTTACCCCAGGTTAAATGTTTTTACTATGGCTGTTGTGTAGGTTCTAAATTTCCAAGAGCTTATTTTTAATCCCTCATGGTTACCACGTGATAGCACTTTATTTTAAAGCCGTAAAGTTTTCTTGCTTCTAAGGATAGTATTTTGAGTTATTTAAAATTTTCCTTTCTTCCCTGATTAGTTCCATTTCCTTGAGTCTTTTTGGCAGTTCTTTGCTTGGGGCTTCTCCATGGTAGGGGTTCTCTTTGTGTGTCCGAGGATCATCATTGGTTGTCTAATATCAAATGTTCCTAAAAAAGCTGATCAGAACCATTTGTTGATGGTTCCTCAGAAGGAACCAACCTTTGATCTTGAAAATATATTTGCATTAGAAGTGGGAGAGGTGGTTCCCATGTACTCATTGTACCCCCTGGACCAGAATTCTATCACATAACTTGTCTGTGCATCCATTTATAGGGTCTCCGAGTCCGGTGCTTCTGTTCCGTTCCCCTTGGTAACCACAGTGCCTGGTCCCTAGAAAATGCTCAATAGTGTTTTGTGAATAAATAGCTTAATAGGCTGAGAACGTGAGGGCCTGACCCATATGGTACATGGTGGCTCAGGGAAGACTTCTCAAACTTGGTAAAAGTACTGAACGATCAGCTCTGATATGTGTTTCCCTAGTTTTGTTTTCTCATTTAATTTCCTAGTGAACACGTTCTTACCCAAAGACTTACTGTATTAACGAGGCTATTCCTTCTCTCCTAAAATGGGCAGTCCAAGAACTAGGCCATGTCATAACCTAGAGCCTCTGGATGACCTCACGGCTGACCCTTCTGGCCCGTTTATTCACTCATTAATTAATTCTTTCAACAGGATTCCTAAGCAACGCATCACAGAGATCTGTTGAGCATAAACTATTTGGCAGGAATCATTTGACCATGGGATTGAGCTGTGAACAAGCGAAACAGATTCTCCTCTCTCATGGGCCTTAGTAAAAGTAACAAATAATTATGTCTAAAGGGCTTCAGCGATTAGACGGTTTAACATATTTTTTTCTAGGGAAAAACAGACTCATTCCGGAAGTATGATTCTGTGACTTTTATTCAGAGCTTATTGGCCCTTGTGAGGGACGAATCCATCTCGGAGCTGCTGTGTCACCTTCTTGCGTGATGGGCAGCACGGTGGAGCAGAAAGGTCAAGAGCTTTGGAGTTTGAGAAACCCAGAATGGACGGAGAAGCTGACGCCCGCCCCGGGCCTCGGGCTGCCACCTAACTTCTCTGGGCCTCGGGGCGCTCACCTGTGAAAAGGTGGGAGCAGCCCTGCCCTTGGGTGGTCAGGAGCCTTCTGAGGGAATACCTTCGCATGTCCATTCTTCTAGGCCACAATTCTTAAACCAGATATGGAAAAAGTCCTTGATATTAGATATTAGATTTCCTTGATAAAGCTTATTGAGAGGTCTGAAATCTCCGATAAGGTTTTGAAAACACAGTTTTGAGAAATGACCTGTTTCCCTGTTTCCATGGGAAGTGGTTTCTCGCCTGGCCGATGCCTAACCAGGCCTTCATCGCCAGTTTCTGCTGGGCCCCATGACCAAGGAGGAGGCCCCCACAAACCTGTGCCCTCGGTGGCTAGGGGCTTTGTGGTCTAGGCTCTGGGTCCTTCATTGACATTATCTAGTCTTGGTGTCTTAGAATCAGGTATAACTTGCTTGCCTCGGGTGCTTGCACTTTGGAATTTGTAAATGGCCTACTTGGTTCTAGGTCAAGTTTTGTGCTAATGAGAACAGAGCCCGATATGGTATGAGTAACTGGACACTCCACAGGCCTGTTGCTTGTAATGCTCCAGTGATGGTCAAGACTATCAGTGACCCGCTCATCTCCTCAGCCTATTTAGAGGCTGGAAGTGAGACACTGTCAAATTCTTGTAGCAACCAGGAGGCAGCCAGGGGAGGCAGTCTGGGGTGTTATGTCACACTTTAGTAAAACCTTCCCACACATTTCACTGGGTTCATGGGGAGACAACCAGATCTCCCTCAGGTTCCTTCCTTCCTTCCTTTATTCCTTCCTTCCTTCAACATAAGCTTCCTTTTCCTTCCTTCCTTTCCTTCATTCCTTTATTCCCAGCTATTTTCCTTCCTTCCTTCTTCCTTCCTTCCTTCCTTCCTTCCTTCCCTCCTTCCCTCCTTCCCTCCTTCCCTCCTTCCTTCTTTTCCTATCTTTGCTTGGTTCCAGGTATCTGGGGACAGGTGACTAATATTTGCCCAGTGCTACATATCGTGCATCAATAGCTTTCCCCCTCCAGCTTTGAGCTTAAATATTAAAGATGACAGTCCTTATTATTGTTAGAAACTGCAAGTAAAAGAAAACTCTCGTTTTGTGTACTCAAGCAAAATGACTTCATCAATTTCTCCTTGACTTTCACAAAGGGAATTTGAAGTTAAAGTTCACGCTTTAGAAGCCATTATGTAAGAGGCTTTTTTCTCCACGTTGCACATCAAACTGACTTTTTATTCAACCCGTGAATGATATTGGGATAATTAAGATAAGCCTCTGAAACACTCTGTGAAGACAACCAGAAATTCCACTTATATTGTTAACGGAGAAATTTTCGTGTTTATTGTCAATGGAAGCATTATACGGTAATTTATTGGCAGGCTTTACGTCTACCTAGCACTTTTTGATTCACCTGTTTCCCATAATATAAATTGGCTCATCTAAACAGAAGAAAACTAAACACAAAAGAAAGAGAAAAAGGAGCTTAATTGTGGGTATTCTCTTTTAGGAACGATGTTCTTTTAGTTGCGACTTGTAGTAAAATTAGAGGGTACCGGGCTTATTTTATGTTACTTTTCTCCTGCCTCTTTAAAGGTTATTCCAGGATTTGACTCTGTGGAATCATAGCTTCGCTATATCCGGGTGGCATGGGAAGGATCTGGGAGTTCGGGAGTGAGTGCTGAAAACAGGCAGCTGAGAAGCAGGATAAAATCTGTCTAAAGAGGCAGTAACTAGATGACAATGCCTCAAGGCCTTGCCACTCAAACAGGGACCAGCAATTAGGGTGGGCTTGTTAAACACGTAGATTCTCAGGTGCCACCCAGACATTGAGTCAGAATCTGCATTTGAACAACATCCCTATTAACTTGTGAGAATTGCTGCTTTATGGGATATTTGAGATCAGTGGATGCAAACATTTTATGAAAGAGGGAATGGACTTATCCAAGGTCCCTGACAGGCTACACGACCACCCACTGCTGCTTGCAATACCCTCTGGTTCTCTGTTTAACTTCTGTAGCACCTGTGGAAATAATCCCATTTTAATTCCTATTGCTGCTTATATGTGCTTCTTTTCTTTTCTTTTTCTTAGTTAACATTGCTAGACATTTATTTATTTTTCTCCAAAAAAAACAACTTTGACTTTGTTGATCCTCTCTAATATATATTTTCTTTTTCATTAATTTCTGCTTTTACCTTTTTATCTTTCTTCTCTTTTAGGGCTTATGCTGCTATTTCTAATTCTTAAGTCAGTTCTTTGGTTTATTAAGTTTTAGATATTTTTCTTTTCTAATATAAACATCTAAAGCTATAAATTGTTTTCTAAGTATCACTTTAGCTGCATCTGACAAATTTACACATAATTTTTAGCTAATGTTTAGTTCTAAATATTTTCTAATTTTGATTCTGATTTTGTTTTTAATACACGAAGACATTTTAAATGTTTTATGTGTTTCTAAATCCATGATTTTTTTAAATCATCCTTTTTTATTTCCAATGTAATTAAATTATGATTAAAGACTATGGTCTGTATGATATCAGTCCTCTGAAATATTTAGCAAAATAGGTGTGTTAAAATTTCCTAGCAAGATGGTGGATTTAGCAGTTTCTCTTGTAGAGGTGTCAATTTTTGTTTTATGTATGTTTGAGGTTCTGTTCCTAGTTGCATTCAAATTTAGAACTATTATATATTTCTGGAACATTGGATGCTCTTCATCTTAAAGTTTACTTAGTCTTATGTTAATATTGCTACTCGATTTCCCTTCTAGTTAGTATTCCCTTAATATATGAAGTACATTTTTTTGATCCTTTGACTTTTAATCTTCTTGTAGCATTATGTTTAAGAAGTGTCTCTTTTAAACAGCACATATATGAACCTTATCATATTTTGCACAGTCTGGCAATCTTTGTCTTTTCATTGGACAGTTAAGTCCTAAGAGAAGAAACTTGATAAAAAGAGGGATGAAGGCCAGTTGAGAATTCATTAAGGGCTTTGGGCTTTATCCTAAAACTAAGAAGTCCTAAAGGTCCATTGTCATCTATATGATCATGAAGAAGGCTTACCCTGGATGGAGCATGAAGGGTGGAAAATGAAGCGAACCAGTGGTTGACGCCATCCCTGGGATGTTAGAGGTAGCCTGGTGACATCATGACGGAGAAAAGCGACAGCTTCCGGAAATCCCTGATCGGGTGGGTAAATGGGAAGGGAAAGCCAAGGATTACATGAGCTTTCTTATTCAAGTGGAAATCATGAACTATGGTGGGAAGATGAAGAGCTGCCTGAAACATGTATCTGCTCACGCTTGTTAGGAAAGCTAGAAAATGTATGTGTCTATATAGAAACTTGTATAAAGCCCTTTCAGAAAGGGTAGCTTCCTTCCGAAGACCTATATTCGGAATCCTGGGCGTGAAAGCAAAGCTGTGGCTCCTTGCTCAGAGGCCTCCTCGGCTTAAGGTGAAGATCATGCGGGCTGGAGTCTGGTTTCTGTGTTTGCTCCCAGCCTCGGTTTCTGCACACTCTGACCACTGCACATTTTTCTGTGATTATGGGCTGCTGGATGTGGATGTGCAGGGAGCAGGGACTGTGCGTGGGCTCCTGCTCTGGGCACAGCTAGTCCTCAGCCCCGTGTGCGGCCTTTCCCGCACCCAGCTGCCACCATTGCCCTTGCCCTCAGGACTGCCACAGCAGATTCTGCAAGTGCAATTTTGTGGGTCTTTCTTTTTGAAAAATCACATCTAGAAGGAGATGAGACAGCAAAAGGACTGAATTCTGTTAGAAAAGGTAGCTCTTAGAGGTTAAAATGCACTGGAAACTCTAAACACCCCAATAGTCATGGAGGCCTCACCGTCATCATGAAAAGTCTGAAATAATTCTCAATGTCAAACAGTAGGGGAATGTGGAAAAGATGAGGAAGGTCACCACCTATGATGACACAGATGAGTTGTTTTCAACTCTGACGGGTGCAACACCACTTTTTTATGGTAATACATATTTCACAATACCCCCATTTGTTATCCAAAAACTTATAGGCAAGATATATACCCAAGTGCACAATTTTTACATTAAGGTATAATTGACATATAACATTATATTAGTTCCAGGTGTAGAACATAATGATTTGATATTTGTATATATTACAAAATGATCACCACAATACGTCTAGTTAACATCCATTTTACCAAACATAGTTACTAAAAAAATTTTTTTTCTTGTGATGAGGACTTTTAAGATCTATTCTCTAGCAACTTTCGAATAAGCAATATAGCACAGCAGGTCCTGAAATGATGAAGTTTCCTTCAACAGTGTTTCATGATAATGTTGAGGAGATGCCATAGGAACTTAATTCTTGTTTATATCAATTAGCCTATGGTAAAATCGGTCTCATTATACCTTGTTTCACCATAGTTCCAAGTACCTATCAATGACTTTAAGTGAGGACCTACTGTATTATTAACTATAGTCACCATGCTGTAAATTACATCCCCATGACTTATTTATCTTATAACTTGAAGTTTGTACCTTGGACTCTTCAAGTGCATAATTTTTTTAAAAGATATAATGGCATGGCTATAATAGAAACAAGTTTAATATAACAAAATCCTAAGTATTTTTTATCTATTCATATCCAGTCAGGAAAACAAACCACTCTGGGTGATTCAAACAAAGGTGAGTTACTCCAGGGGACTGGTTATAGAGGTTTGGGGAGGGCAGAGAGGTTTGGGGAGGGTTGTCCACAGTGAGTAACGGCAGGGACTCGCCGCTCCTGAGAATCGGAGAAGCAACAGGGAAAATGGTGTTATCCGAAGTCTCTGGTAGCCGGCTCCTGCTGAAGCCCCTGCAAGACCCAGGCACTGTATCCACCACACACACACACACACACACACACATCACTCACTCACTCACTCACTCACTCACAGAACAACACACTGTGCACAGCACACAACCCCGGAAGCCAGCAGGGAGCAGCATCTCCCCAACTTCTTCCAAGCTCCCCGGTGCCCCCCACTGGCAGGCCCTCGAGGAAGGAAACCAGACAGGAAGGAATCTGGAGGCTGTAACTTGGAGGTTCCCAGCAGCAGAGGTAGAGAGCAAGGCTTCGAAGGGGTGGGCAGAGCTGACGGATAGCATTTCCAGTCTGCAGAGTTTTAGGCACAACTACATTTGAAGATATAAAGCAGCAGCCAGATGCTCGAATCTGCTTTTAAATAAACGGTGACTTAACAGAAGACGACGTTCCACTAAATGTTTGTAGACACTTTCTGTATCTGACGTTTGGAAAGGAAGAGTGAATAAGTGTGTTCCCAGATATCTATAGTCACTGTGGACGACAGCACAGACAGATCCAGGCGGCCGTAACGCTGACCCAGATGCTGTGAGTGGCTTTGCCACTGCTCATGAGATGTTCCGAATGGCTGAGTTGACAAGTCATAGCACCAAGTGTAAAAAAAACTCATCAGTTGCATCGTTATAAAATTCAGCGTGTACTAAAACCATGCCAAAAAAGCTTTGTGTTTATATGTAAAATGGAGTTAGGTTTTAGGCTGAAATCATTCTAAACAGGTTTCCCCCCGCCCCCTCACTTCCGTGAATATCCGTCAGGACATTCAAAATCTGAGCCGGACCGAACATTGCGGGACACCTGATTCCTTGGTCTCTTGTCTCCTAAATGCCAGTTGTCTGTCTCTCGCCCACCTGCTCCTCCCTCCCATTATTGTGACAACTAAAGATGCCTCCGCAGATTTTCTAGCCTTTCCTGAGTGGCAGTATTGCTCCTGTTGAGGTCACTGACGTAGGTATATATTTTTTGACACGGAAATATCACGAGCTACTGAATGAAAAGCAGGTTAGAGAACAGTATCCAAGAATGATTGCCTTTCATTATTTTAGAAAGTATTCCTATTTTGGCCGTATAGAACCCAAACTGTTAATAGTGCTTATCTCTGATACTGTGATTTGAGGAATCATCTTTTTTTAAATTTTATCTGTATTTTTAAATTTTTCTACTCGAGAAATTTAAAAAGTTATTCTAGAAAGAAAAAAATAAAATAGGTCAGGCCAGGTCAGCACAGCAGTGAAGACCCTTCTAGGCTCAAAGGGTCGGTCAGCCCTCAGAGCTGTCGGGGTCCACCGGCTGCTCGACACAAGCACCCAATACGAGCATTTGCTCAAACTCTGGGTCCACCGGAAATGCCACCTTCCTTCTGGTCACAGGGCACCCCCCCCCACCCTGTGGGGCTCACTGTTCTTCGGGGATGGTGGGTGGGGCACCCCTTACCTGGACTGACACCATACTGGTCCCAAACAAGTCACGTAGTCTCGGCTCTACAGCACAGCATCCTGCTTAAGGATAGAAGCCCCCTCCGAACTAAGCACTTCGCGACGTAGGAATAGCCCACCTTCATACCTGCACCATAAATCTCCAATGTAAATCTCAAACTGGGCGACCCCGCCCCAGGCTCGGACAACCATGTTCATCCGTGGGCCAAGCCATAGTGGGGCGTCAGCGAGCTGCAGGGGGAGAGGTGGGTTGCATGCCGGGGCTGGAGGAAGGAAAGTAGGGTGGGAGCACAGATGCGGCGCTGCTGGCCGGTGGCCCGTCAGGACTTAACCCAGCACACCGTTCCGAAGCCGGCCGCCAGCTCCCAGGACCTCGGCGCTGCACGGGGCCTGGCGTGGGGATCGCCAGGCGGGGCGTGGTGGTACCTGACGCACACACATCTCCTGAGCCTGAACGCCTGGGCCAGGACCAGCGATGGTTTCCAGATGTGGGCCTCACATCTGGGCCCGCCGTCAGGAGGCTGCTTATTTGAACAAAGACTGTAAGCACTCAAAGAGCCCCAAGGTCCAGAGAAGGCTGCCAAGACCTGGCGAGCAGATGAGTGCAAAGCAGACCTTAATTTATGCCTCCGGGGGAGGAAGCAAGCTGTGCGCTGCGGTCCACATCGGTCTGGGTGAAGCGAGGAGACGCGCTCTTTCACGAGAGGCAGTGGCTTCGTTCACAGGACTGAAGTGATGGCCTCCGACCTCAGGACGCGTGGCATTCTGGACTGGGGTGGCGGGCACGTCCCTGTTCAGCACCCCATCGCCCGGCCCTCTCCACTTTCCACCTCGTCTCATAACTCATACTCTCTGGAAATATTTTTGAAATACAGGACTTTACAACTTCACCATTGGGTGGCCCCCTGTAGTCCCTCGGTCCCAATGGACGCAAGCTTTCCTTCATGCACAGCCATGTGACGAGAATGTCCCTCACTGGGTGGCAGACACCACACTGAATGGACCAGTCAGCAGCTGTCTTTGGAGGAGGGCGAGGAAATGGCTGCCACCTGGAGCAGAATCTCCTCCTCCTCCGAGTTCTCATGAGCTGAATTGTGTCCCCAGCTCCAGATTCATATACGACGTCCCAACCCCCAGTGCCTCAGAATGCGACTGCATTTGGAAATAGAGTCTTTAAAGAGGTGAATGAGTTAAAATGAGGCGCTTAGGATGGGCCCTGATCCAGTACGACTGGTGTCCTCCTGTGAAGAGATTAGGGCAGACACACCGAGGGAAGACCACGTGAGGGCACAGGGAGAGCACGGCCGTCTGCTAGCCCAGAGAGGGGCCTCAGGACGAACCAACCGTGATGACACCTCAAACTCGGACTTCCAGCCTCTGGGGATGTGAGAATACATGTCTGCTTTTTAAGCCACCCAGTCTGTGGTTCTTTGTCACGGCAGCCAAGCAAACTGAAATGAGGGGCGGGGTGGGGAAGCGTCTAGAGGCGCCAAAGATCTGAAAGCAGGGTCTCAGGCGGACCCCTGTGTGGCAACGTCACAGCACAGCTCACGGCGGCCAGAAGGTGGAAGCGAGCCCACGTCCGTCACCAGGCGAGTGGATGACACACGTGGTCTTCGCCTACAAGGAAGCTCACTGGACCTTAAAAAATGGAATGGGATTCCGGTTCACGCTAAACATGGATGAACCTTAAAAACGTTATGCTAACTGGAAGAAGCCAGACACGAGAGGACAAATACTGCACGGCTCCACGTCTGGAGGGGTGTGCAGAGTAGTCAGGGCCACGGCGACAGAACGCGGCTGGGTGGGGAGTTTTACGGGCATGGCGTTCCTGTTTGGGACGACGAAAATGTCCCAGAGATGAATGACGGTGATGGTCACACAACACGGTGAACGCCGCTGAAGGGTACACTTGAAAATAGGAGAAAAATGGTAAATTTTATGTGGCATATGTTTTGCCACAATGAAAATAAGTAAATAGAAGCTCAGTGGTTTGCCTCAGGTCACGGGGCGGGGTGGGGGTCGGCGGAGGTGCTGGGCCTGGAGCCTGCACCTGTCCCTCACAGGAGCACCTGGCCGCCGTCCAGTGTACACATCTGCTCCTCGCATGCGTTTCTCCCACCTCTGTCTCTTTTTAACTGCTTTTCCCATCTTTCCTTTAAACCATATTTTCTCTTCCTCGGGTTTGGGTTTGAGGACACTCCGTGTACTGGTTAGGAACACGTGCCCCGGGTTCAAATCCCAGCTCCGCCACTTACTAGGTGGGTAATTTGGGGCAAGTTTCTTAAATTCCGTGTCCCTCCGTTTTCCCACCTGCAAGAAGGGGTCATAGCTGTGCCTGTGTCACAGGTGGGTGGGAAGGTACGTGAAGTGACACGTGGAAGGTGCCCGGAGCAGTGCCTGGCACCCCACGTGCTGGGTGGCTGTTCCCACCGAGACAGCTGCCCTGGACACAGGCTCTACGGCCGGTCGAACCACTCAAGCTTGTTGAGCTCCTGGAACTCTCTCGCGTGCTTCTTAGAGCCCAGGACTCTCTGGCATGCTGCATCTGAACGGGGAGAATGGCAAAGATGCACGTGAAGCATGCTGCCCGCACACAGCCCTCCCCACTCAGCAACGTCTAACCGTCTCTCGGCTTCTGCCCGGCGTGGTTATAAATACTGGGCTATGATCCCTCGGTGCCGTCTTAAAACACGGGGAGGGTGCTCCAGTGTCCCCCACACCAAATCTAGGCACATGGCCTCTCATCTAGCAGTGCTGCCCGTCCGGGCGGTCAGCAGCCTGCAGTCAAGGCCCACGTCCCGAGGAGCTGGGGGACAGGGGGCCATGCAGCCACCCACTCCTGATTCTGTTCCCATGAAATGAGGCTTCCCAAGAGGAAGGCGGCCGGCGTCCCGTAGCCCACGGAGCTGCAGAGCCCCCCTGTGAGTCGGGGCAGGCCAGGGGCTCTGCCCCTTCAAATGGGCTCCCAGAGGCCCAGGGTCCTCTCTCCCCCAGAGAACGTCCCCATTTCCACACTTTCCCGAACTGATGACTCAGAATCCGGAGGCAGAAAGGATGAGACTCATGTGTTCGACTACATTTTTCAAACCTTTTATATGGAAAGGAAAAAAAACACCTCTGAGACGCTACATTTTTTAAAATAACAAATGGAAAAAAAGTGTTTTCGCAATTCATATGATGGAAAAAGTCCTAACATTCCTAATTATAAAGAACTCCTAGAAAGAAGAAAGGAAAGCAAAGAGGCTGAGGGGGGTGGGGAGGGGGATGGGGGGGGAGGGCGAGAGGAGAGAGACAGCGGGTGGGGGGGGGGGGTGGAGGGGGGCTGTTCGGGTTGGTTGGATGAAGGGAGACAGGGAGGTTGGCTGCAAGGCCACCTGGCTGGCCTGACGGAGTGATGGGCGGGTGGCCGAAAGGCCCGACTGATGGATAGAATGAGTGGATAGAGCTGAAGTTGATATGAAAGTATAACACGGCCCTCGTTCAAGTGCTGCGGCCCGTTGCAGCTTCGGGACACAGGAGTCTCCGACTCGATCCCCTTGTAGAGAGGACATACTTTATATGAGACTCATTAACGGCTACCGAGACAGATGCAGGGCCCTCGCCTGCAGCCCGTCCGCTTCGCACGCGTGGAATGGCAGGGGGAGCGAGAGGCTGGGAGTCAGCAGGTGCAGGAGGTCACATCTTTATTTTACCGATGAGGTAGCTGACTGGACCCCCTTGCAAATAATGAACGTCCAAGCTATGAGAGATCTCATAAAATACCAGGCATTTAAAACAAAATTGTAGACCACAGAAACGGACAAAAGAAGGGAAAGAATGGGGTGATGAAATTCGTGCGATGGGCCGGGACAGGTCACCCACGGCGGGTACCGCCAAGGCTAAATCGCGGGGTGCCACGCACCTGCCCTGGTGCTCTTCCTGTCACTCCCGAAAGCTTTATTTTAGGAGCGCCAAAAGCTACGTTTCTAATTCTACTCCTCTGTAGTTCTTTTTAAAGTACTCAGACCTGGGCAAATACCAGTAATATACAAGTGTGTCCTCCCTTTTTGTATTGTAAGTCAGCCAGAAGGTTAAGTATCCTGGATGTTATGCTTCTTAGAATCCATCACCTGCTGTTTGCGCACGTCCACCTGCCGGACTGCCTGGCAGGCCACTAGCAAAGCCGGTGGACAAATCACACACCTGGGCGTTTTTAGTTGCTGTTCCTTTAATGACAGTGACAGATGGCCTGCCACCCCTCCCAACGTTTTCGGGAGAATTGGGAGGTGGAGGCAGAGAGGCAGGGGTGCATTTAGAAAATGCAGGTGAGCCGCAGGAAGCTCTAAAGCACCTTTCACCTCTGAGGTAGCCAGCGGGTCTCAGGCCTGGGTTTGTTGGGGTCTTTTTATTTTCACCTATAAAAAAAAAAAAAAAAAAAAAAGCCTGCATTTTCCTAAAGGTACTGAGTTAAGATGCTCAGCAGATGCTAACTGGGACCTGCCCACACCCTTATCCTTCCCGCTCCGTGCTGACAGTTCCAAATTCCAACACCTTGTTTCACAGCCTGAGGACTTTCTCTTGACCTGGAGCCCCTTGGTCACCTGTGCAGCAAGCCGAAGTGCCAGGGGCAGGAGGGGATGAGTAAAGACCCAGCTCCCCGGCCCTTCAGGCAGGATGACTCTGAGGTGTGTGTTCTGCACTGGCTTCCGATTTTCTGAACAGAATTAAGCTTCGGTCAGTCGCAGTGGTGGCTGGCCTGACCCCACCTGTCTCCTTGGCTGAGTTCCCTTCCTCGTCTCTTTCGCTGACCCGGCCAGCACCTCCTGGGATCTCGTCCCCAAGTAACAGTTCCATCTGGGGTCTTAGTCAGAGAGGACCCGAAGACAGGTGCCCACCTCCACCCATGGGATACCACTGCGAGGGATACGGGAAGAGTTCCTGGAGCCCTTCGCAAAATCAGAAACTGGGGCCACGTCGGTAGCCTGAGCTATCGTAGACAGTTTTGGGGCTCTCTGATGAGCCTTGGGGTCCCTCCGGCTGCCATCTCCTGTCCCGGCAGTAGTGAGCTGATAGGGAACGCCAGCCAGAGGCATTCGGGACATGGGTGTAGGTGATCAGAGATCAGTGTAATGTCGGGACAGTGCTGGACTGGAAGGAGCCATCGCCACCCGTGGGCGCCCTCCTCACCTGTCTCTCCTGACTGCGAGGTGGCAGGTGGAGGGACAATGGACAGAGGATCGGGTAGGGGGTGGGGGGAATGACAGCAGAGGAGCGGGCCTTCCTCTCTCATCCGCTTTAGATTCGACTTATTTTTTTCTCTGAAGTATAGTTAAAAATATTCCTTTCCGGGAAAGTCTACTAGGGAGGAAACTCTCCATTTTTATTTGCTTCAAGATGTCTACGTTTTGCCGTGGCTCTCGAGTAACGGTTTAGCTAGGGTTCGAAGTCTGCGTTGGTAACTGTTTTCTGCTGGCCTGAGGGTCGTCTTCCCCTTTCTCTCGTGGATGCTGAGAAGGCTTTTGTGAAACAGGCTCCTGCTGTTTTGCGGGTAAACCTGCTCGTCTTTTTAATCTCTGGTTTCCTGATCTGGAGAGGTTTTAACCCCTTTTCCCTCTCTGATGGTCTGCAGTATCATTTTTATCTATCTGTTTATTTTTATTTATATCACTCAGGATTCCCTGTAACTTGAATCTGAAGAATCATGTCTTCTATTAATTCTAAAAAAATAAAACAACAAC
This sequence comes from Pteropus medius, assembly GCF_902729225.1. NCBI lineage: Eukaryota > Metazoa > Chordata > Mammalia > Chiroptera > Pteropodidae > Pteropus > Pteropus medius. The sequence continues at coordinate 9,398,939 of NW_024340849.1, forward strand.
AAAAAAACCAAAAAACCCTCAGGCAAATCTCTTTGATGATTGCCACTCACTTACTCTTTCTGTTCTCACTCGAAAGGCAGTTTTGGTTTGTGCTATACTTTTTCTTTTTCTTTGTCACTCGAGCATTTTGTGGGGGGGCGGGGGGGGAGAAAAAAGATTTGGGATTGCGATGGCTTCTGGTGGCTCCGAACAGCTATCTTCCCCTGCCCCCTAGTGGCCCCTCGGCAAATTCTAAGAACCACATTTCTTCTCAATTTTCCTCATCGCTTCTATTCTTACTGATTTTATTACCGTTCATGAAAAATGATTTTCTTGAACTTGCCACAACCTCAAAGTTCCCTAAAAATGAAACGAACGAAGTATATAATTGCACTAGGAAACACGTGAGCCATCGGAGGCATCGTCCTACACAGAGAGAAGCCAGGATTTAGGGTGATTCATCTCATCCTCCTACGGGCTCCGCCCCTGCCGACCGCCCTCGGTGTAAATACCTCCTGGTACCCCTGTCCACAACTCTGGGACACCCGGCGTCCTCTGATCCGACACGAAACGGTCACTCCTTCCCCAGCTGCATTGTGTGACCTGGGAGCTCTCAAACCAGCCGCGGGCCCACTGTCACGAGACGCGGTTCCCCGGGCCCTGGCCACCCGTCCAGACCGTGGACGGCCCGCTCCCTCCCATGCCACGTGTCCCAGCCCCCTCCTCCGGCCGGAGCGCTGGACAGAGGGCCAGTGAGCGTGCTGGAGCCCAGAGCATCGGACACGGTGTTCACAGCGCAGTCTGATCGACGCCAGTCACAGCGGGGTCTGGTCAAGCACAGACCATGCAAACCCGTCCTGACTCGCGCCACGACGTCCACGTTCATCCCCTTGTCCAGCGCAGCGGCCTGGCTGCGGCCGACCGCTGCCTCCCAGCACCCCCGCCCCGTCATCTTCGCAGCCGGTGGCCGAGCCAGGCCTCTCCCAACAGCCATTTCTTTTCTCAGTATAGACACGGGAACTTTTTTTTTATTTGCCCGGAGACTGGATCATAATCTAACTGTAGAGACAACTTTCAACCTGAAGGATTCTGACCACAGAGGCGAGAACTTCCTGACAGCAAAGGGTAACGGGTCGACTCCGAATCACAACTCGGGACATTCTCTGGCTCCAGGCTCCTCACGGGTGACGTGACATGGACCTCGCCTCACCCTTGTGAGGATTCGAGGAGGGGAGAGGGCCTTCCGGGGAGGGAGAAGCCTCCTCTCTTCGTAACCCCGAATGGGAAGCTGAGGGATACTGTACAATTTTTGAAACTTCTAGGAAACCACGGACTCCAAGAAATGAGCTCTGCTGTCGTTGGCTAACCTCAGTTCACAGATGCTGGTCTACAAGAAACACTGCAGTTTTTCCTTTCACGTACTTTACCTTCATTTATTTTCTCTCTCTCTCTTTTTTTTTTAAGGGTTCACTCTGTGAGTTAGCAACAGGAACTCAACATTTACACAAAACTTGCCTTTTAACCACTTTATGTGTCCAGTCGAGTGGCATGAACCACATTCACGTTGCTGAGCAACCATCACCACCATCTCCAGAACTTTGTCACCTTCCTCAAATGAACCTCTGTCCCCGTGAAACATGAAGTCCGCAGTCACCCCCCTCCCTGGCCCCCACAAGCCCTAGCAACCTCCATTCCACGTAAGATTTAATTTTAAGATTCAAAACGTAAATCTCAGTGAGTTAATTTTTTGGTACCTATTCCTATGCACTAGCGTTCCTTTGTATTATAGGAATACTTACGATTTTACACAGGGGAATAAATCTGTGGTAATTCCTTCCGGGGTGGGGGGACAGGGCACCCGTGCCACACGGACATCGTTGCTCTCTCGTTTCCACGGACATTGGTGCGTCAGGGTAAGCTGTCCAGGAGACCGTGTGTCACACAGCAGAGTATGGAGCGCTGAGGTGAGCTGGGGAGAGTCCTGGCAGGCAGGTGGCAGGCAGGTGGCAGGCACAGTCGTGTCCTGCAGGTGGTGCCAGCGTATCGCCTTAATCGCCGTGGGACCCTTTCGCAGAGAGGCCTCCACCCAAAGACCTCGAGTCCAGAAGATACTGACCACAGAAGTTTCCAGCAGTGACGCTCAGCTGGGCGAGTGCTGGCCGGAGCTTTCTCTCACTCGACGCGTGCCCTGGGGGCTGTCACACTTGCTTAGAGCCCCACGGCGCCCGGTGAGGGAGCCGTGCCCTCCGGCGTGGTGGGCGCACAGGGGCGATCACGGGCGACTTCCAAAATGCATAGGCACGTGGCCTGCCCGAGGCTCCAGAAGAATCAGAGAGTCAGTAACCCTGCCGGTGGCGTCTGCTGAAACTGAACCCGAGAATGTGCGCCCGCTCCCGGCCCGGCCTCTAAGGAATTCCCCTGTTGCCTTGGCCAGGACACGGACGATGGAAATATTTGGCTACAATTCCAAAGCGAAAGAACTGGGCCGAAGCGGCGCTTGGTTCTGGTTTCCAGCTCGCATTCCGTGACGAGATCTCTGCCGGGCGTGAGTCTTCCGAAACGACATGGGAACATTGCACATTCCAAGAAATTAAGTTTAAGACTATTGAAAAAAAAAAAAAAACAACAAAAAACTGGAGGTTGCCAAAATTGTCACTGCCCTTTGCGCATTTTTCAACATGTTCCATCTCCTCTTAATCGCATGCTCTGGTACCACCTTCTGGGCAAACAACTCCGAAGCAGTACAGAGCCGGGCCCCTCACGCTCTCACGGGGGTCAGACTCGCCGGGGGCTCTTGTGAAGACGCAGATTCTGATTCAGAGGGTGAGGCGTGGAGCCCAACGTTTTGCATTTTAAAGACGTTCCCAGGCAGGACCAGCCACAAAATTTGTTGCAGGGCCCCGTGGACAGGAAAAACACCAGGCCCCTTGTTTAAAACTTAAGAATTTCTAGACGACGAGGGCACAGCATTAACCCAGCGTGCAGAGTCTTGCTGAGCACGGGGCCCTGTGGCCCTGCTCGGGTCACAGGCGCGTGAGGCGGACACTGCCCCCGGGTGGTGCGGTGGCTCTAACAGAGCGAGGCTGCGTAGCTGGATGCTCACAGGGCGGTCGGGCTTCAACACTACTCCTCAGAGCCTCGACTCAGTTCACGGTATGGAGGCTCCGACTTGAATTCCATCAAGAGGAGTTAGTTCCTCCGGCACCCAGACTCTCTCATTGTAAGGTGGACGGAGATGGGCAGCCTCGGAGGCCTAGGGACGCGGAGAAGGTCCAGGTCCAGATCTGTTTATGCCTGTCTTCGGAATTTAGTGATTTGGCCACGTGACAGGTGTGTGACGTGGGCCTAGACAATAGCAGGGCTCTAGACAAATGCTGGCACCTCGCCTGTAAGGCGCCTCGGACGCTCAAGCTGGTGAAAGAAACCAGCGTGGAGAGAAAACACTGCTGCTTTCCTCATGTCGGCCCTTAAATCCAAGCCAGCTCTGCCCCTGTAGACAGCTGAAGTGCAGTTTGAGGGATACACAACCACGCCTGAAGGAAAAGGGACGCGGAGGAGGGAGCCGGGCTGTGGGGAGACCTGGAGGCTCTGAGATGTGCGTCATCGGCCTTCGGAAAGCCTGCAAGGTGACCCGGTCCTCTCCCGCCCCTTGGAGGCTGCAGGTTCATCAGTTTGCCCTGTACGTGAGAGCCGGGCCCCAAATTTAGAAGAGACGGCTGGACACCCCCCACTCCCACTTCCTCAGCAGGAGCCAGACGGGGAGGGTGCTCTCCCCATGGGCGTCAGCCCCCCACAGCGGCGCAGCTTGGAGAGAGGCTCCCACGCCACGGCTCACGCCAGCCCCTGTCCTCGCTCCGCTGTCGGCATCCCCTGCGCCGGGGCCTCTGTCCCTCTGCTGGCGACTTCAGTGGGGGCCACTCCGGGGCTGCTGTTCCTTTCCGCTTGTGGGCTTATCAGCGTTGTCACCCTCCCTTGCAGACACAGAAATTCTGAGCTCAGTGCCCTGTTTGCCAGGGACGTGGCCTCGCCCCCCCCCATGCCATCTGGCTCAGTGACATGGTGGCCCTGCCGGGGTCCGTCCTCGCTGCTCCAAAGGAGGGCCCGGAGGCGAACAAATCCGTCAGAACTTGTTCTTCTGTGCGTGACGAGAGCCCCGGTTTTCAGGGTTGTGTTCAGTGGGGTACTTGAGTCCTTCCCTCACCTGGAGTTGGAAAAAGACCTCTCCATTTTCTTCTCGGGTCCGTCAACACGCACGCTTTTCCGCCCTGTCTGAATGGCAGAATCACCCAGGGTGCTTTAAATAATACTAACATAGGTCTCCCCACCCAGCCAATTAAATCGGGATTTCCGGGGGTGTCGCCCTGGCATCAGTATGTTTTTGCTCCCCGAGCGATCCTCATGCCCAGCCGGAGTTGAGAGCCACAATCGGGAAAGCACAGCGACAGCCCAGCAGTGCCGAGTGCCATGGGGACGCTGCTCCCACCCCAGCGGCCCTGCGTGCCCCCCTTCCGCTGACCCCTCACTTTCCGCAGTGGCCAGCCCCGAGTCCCGAGTCCCACTCCAGATCCCCGCGTGGACCCCCGCTCCGGCCCCCCGTCCCAATGCTGTACTTTGGTTTCTGGAGCATCAAAAGAAGGGGGTGGGTTGTCAGACACAGCCACCCTACGTACTCCTGGTCGTGCTCCGCCCTCCCCCTGCCCCTTCCATGGGGGGTTCTCCCGCCTAAACACAGACGCGCCGCCCACCTTGCTCTGACAGCATGGACGAGCCCGGTCCAGGGCTCTCGTCACGCCCGTGTCTGCAGGAGCTCTGAAGCCACGCTGGCGCGGAGAACACACAGAGCTCGGGCGGGGCCTCGGCCTCATCCCAGCTGCACCCCCATCCCCTGGTACCACCGCCCCGTCTCAGGCGTGGGCACCTGCGTATCACGCTGTCCTAGAGTGTGGGCACTGTCGTCAGGGCACTTGCTTCGAGCCTCCTGCCAGTCCCTGGGCTCCGCAGCTCTATGTGTCACTGCTGGTGACATCCACACGAGTCAGCACAAGTTCTAGGAGCAGCGGTCAGCTCACGTGCAGGCTCCTCACAGATGGGGAACCCCGGCCCAAGTGCAGGGAAGGATGCTGCAGCGGCTGGACCTCCTGGTCCCCTGTGAGGTCCCTCCGGTGGTGTCTGAGGGCAGTCGGGGTATTGTCACAGGAGCTCCTGGGAGATTCTGTTGCGGGTGGCATGGTGTCCCCCACCAAATTCATACGGCCAAGTCCCATCCCTCAGGACTTCATAACGAGATCTTATGCGGAAACAGGATCTCTGCAGATGTAATTGGTTAAGACGAGGTCACGCTAGACTGTGGTGGGCCCTACGTCCTATATGGCTGGTGTCCTTACATAAAGAGGGACATCTGGACTCCGAGACACAGTCACACAGGGGCAAGGCCACGTGACAACAGAGGTAGCGAGCAGAGTGATGCCGCTGCCAGCCGGGGACACCACGGTCGCCAGGAGCCTCCAGAAGCTGGAAGAGGCAAAGAAGGATTCTCCCCCATGGTTCTCAGAGGGAGCATGGTCCTGCCAATGTCTGATTTCAGATTCCCAGATTCCCAGATTCCAGAGCGAAGAGGAATCAATTCTGTTGCGTGAGGCCCCCGCTGTGCGCTGCTTTGCTATGGCGGCTCTCGTGAAGTGTGTGTGTGAGGAGAGAGGCAGTTTCATAAGCCTTCGCTGGAGTCGTCTGGAATTTTGCCCTCGACTGGTAATTCTCTGATTCCTCTTCTGATTTATCTCTCGAGCCCGGTCGCCGAGGTCTGTCCAGGTGGGACAGCAGCTGGAGCCAGAGCATTTCTTGACGTGATCTCACCGCAGAGCCGTAGACGCGAGTCCAGACACCGCGTGTTCCAGCCTTGACACATCGGTGCTGCTGGAGAGAGCCACAGGCTTTCGCCTGAGTGTCCTCCCCAGGGAGCAAACGCCGCAGAGTCCTGGACGCTGAGCCCCCGTCCCGCGGGCGCGTGTTAGGCGCCAATCGACGCTTCCAGAGTGTGCTGTTTCGAGCGGTCGCATGTCTATAGGAAATATGAAAAGTGATTCATTTTTATGTTGAAAACCTCAACATGTGACAGTCTATCAATACTGCCTTTCGACCCCGGCTCCTGCCTCTAACGTTTAATTGTAACGTACTGTAGCTGCGACAAGTTGAATCAAGATTGAAAAATGAGATTTAAGCAAATAGTGGGGAAACATATCCTTTGTGGTCAGTGTGAATCTTGCAAAGGATTTTCCTGCAGGGAGCCTGCCAAGAGCGGAGGAGACGGTGAGGGTGGAGAGCGAGTGGCTGCATCGGCAGCTCCGGAGGGGTCGAAAGGAGACTGACCGGCCCTTGTGTTTGGCAACGAGAAGAGAGTCCAGAGGTTGGCTGGAGGCCCCCGGAAACGCAGCCCGTGAGACACGGAGAGCGGAGCGCGGGTGACCACGGGGGCGTCGGGAGGACGGGGCTGGGCTCCCAGAAGGGCGCCTCCCCTTTCCCGGGTCTGCTTCCCACCCCGGACGTCAGAGTAAAGTCCCCTGTAAGCCAACGGCCTCTCCGAGACCTCACGGTGCGCGACTCTCTCTGCATGGGTTGTCCCAAGGTGGCAACTCTGTCAGAGCCAGTACGACTGTGCGGAGCCTCCCCAGGAAGGAGATTGGAGCCCTAGGGCCGCTCGCCTGGACCCCCCAGCACCATGTTTGCCAGACGAAGAAAGCTGAGTCTAGAAGATGCTGTCAAAGCAAAATCTCCCTGGACTTTCTCAATCACGTCCTAGAATTATCCCAAGCACTTTGCAATCCCCTCAGGCCACCACCCCTCAGCCTTCAAAAAAGTCTCAGTCAAGGAGAAAGAAGTCATTTTCGTATCCATTTGCCATTTGTGACATGCCTGCTATAGGCCTGGTACTGGTGGTCATATCTGGGACACTTTGTGAAGACAGACGTGTTTCTGCTCTCACGAAGCTGACAGCCTAATGAGAGAACAGTGAACAGAGAAATAAATAAGATCATTTCAGAGACTAACAAAGGATGTGAAAAAAATTAAACTGCACTGATATAGTACAGGGTGACTTCGAAGGGCTACTTCAGTTTGGGTGGTCAAGAAGAGCCTTCTGAGGAGGTGGCAGCTGACCCGAGATCAGAACAGAGAAGGAGGCAGATGTGACAACATCTAAGGACGTACGCAATGATACTAAACTCGACATCAAAAAAAAAAAAAAAATAGAGGAAACGTTTTTCCTCTTGCTATTTACATAGAGAAAGTTGGTTAAGGTCTAATAATCTAAGATTCTTAGAAGAAAAAAAATTTTAAAGAGGCAGGACAATTGGATGTTGACAAACACAGAATGATCGGACACAGGCAGGCGAGTATCAGGGCTCAGAGAACTTGACCTTCTTGCTGCCGTCCCAATTTCACATCCCCGAACGATCCCTCCCCTGGCGGGGATGCTGTTACCCACTTCTCCACGGGCTGCCTCCCAAGCGTCCCCTAAGGACCACTGTACAAAGCTACCCTCCGCGAAGCCATCTCTGTTCCTGACGTGGGTGGCTGCTCTTTCCTGTGCATTTGAGACACTTGAAGCTAAGCCGTGCCCACGAGCCAGGCCTGTGCTAGTGACTGACATCACCTACGGCTCCCACTGGAACTTATGAACCCCAGTTTGCAGACCGTGTAACTCAAACACTAGATGGTTAAACAACCCAGGTCTCAGCTGATCAGAGGCAGAGCCAGAATTTGAACTCGGGGCTGTCTGCTCCAGAAATCGTGCTCCTATTATTTTTCCAATGACTTTCTCTTTGAGGGACACAGGATGCCAAGCTGGGTTCGAGGTGAACACCAAGTGTCCTGAGTCCGCAAAGTACCACAAATCTGGAACTAGTTTTGACATTTAAAATCCGACCATGAAATCACAGCTACTAGATTTCAGTCTTTAGCAATTCAAAACCCATGCTGTTGCAATCTGCCACCTAAAGGGATATTTTGCAGAGAGGAAAAATAAAATCTCGATTTCCCATCTCAAAGCTGAGGTGTTTAACTCTTTTAAGAATCAGCCCAAAGCTATATCCGAATTTTCTCTTTACTGAAATTCCTTCCTTTATCCAGAAAGAAAAAATACTGAGGGTACTTTTCCCTTTTGTGGTAGATGCTCTGACCCCCACTCCTCCCTCAGGAAACGGGGCCCGGGGCCCCTTCGACATCGTTGTCCAGCTGTTACCTGGGAACCAGCACCACACCCCCCTACCTCTCAGTAACAGCTCAGCTCCCCACCTCTTGCTGACACTGTTCATATATCTTAATCAATATGTTAAATATCAATTAATTAAATATCAATATTTGCAATTATTTAATCAGTAATAGCAAAGAAGTTCACTGTAGTGTTATTTACAGGAGCCAAAAGCTAGAAGCCATGCAAATGGCCACCATTACTGGCGTATTGGATCGAATTATGGTAACGTGCCACCTGATGGGATATTTCCGGCTCTTAAAAACGCTTACTAAGAATTTTTATTAACCAGGAAAGATGCTCAAAACATAATGGAAAAAGGAAGGATACTGAATAGAGCATAATCACGATGACATATTAAAAATCGGTGCTTAGAAAAAAAGACAGGGAGGGAATCAAGTGACGTCGACATGCTGATGAGATCGGGGGCATCTCTGTGCTTCATCAAGGTCCCCGTCTTTTCCAACTTCTGCGTGTGATGGTTTTATAGTCAGAAAAAAACACATTATTGGTTGTATTTTAAAATGTGTCTGTGGCTTCTGGGGCAAGAGAAGGCTTTGTTCCATTTCCAGAACCTTTGTAAAGACAGTCACGTCTAGTGCTACATAAAACGAGTACCAATTAAAAAGCCAGCAGGGTCCTGGCGTTTGCGAAGTTGGTGCATTGCTCCCTTTACACGTAAGAACCGGCTGGAAGCTCACAGTGTGCCGGGCCCAGGGCAAGCCCCGGGGTCCAGATGTGAGCCAGGCAAGGTCTCTCCTTCAAGGAGCTTACAAGAGCAGAGGCGCCCATTTAAAATCTTGGCAAGAAAAAAGAATGTGTCAACAAGGGCGGACCCAAATCCTTAAAGATGAAGACTCTCCTTTTATCATCATTAAGCCTTTCTCAGGATAAACAAACAATGGACCAAATGTTAAAGGGCGATCACCTAAGCCGGTTCCATATATTTTTTGCAAAGCTGTCCCCACCTTCTGAGGGTCTGGCTGAAATCCCCCTTCCCTCTCCAATGCACGCCTCAAGAAGGTTAGGGAACACACCGGAACTTTCCCGAAGTGATCTGTGCGGGAGCCTTACCTCAGAATTACATTTCCTCCCCCTGTAAAAAAAGGCAGCTCCCTATCCCTAACTTGCATCGCTGGACAAGTCTTCCCCCCCGCAGCCATGAGACCTCTGCAGTGCGCTGTAATCTGTGGCACCCCTGATCGTCCCCAGGTGCAGACCAGCCCCACCCCTCCTGCCGTCCGGGGAGCCTCTCGTCCCTGGACTTCAGTAGGGCAGCGAGGCTACAATTCTGTCACCAATGATAGATCCTCAGATGCCCAAAACAAAACAAAACAAAAAACCCAAAGCCTTTTTTCGTTTTGCGTTTTAACCTGAATTTTGAAAATCACATCCATCAGAAAGAAAAGGTCTCAAACTATACTACGTGCTGACTCAATCCCAGAAGCACTCCACAGTGAAGCGGGCAGTGACGGACTCACCCAAACTCACGCTTTCGTGGGATAAGGGCTGATTGGGGGTCACTCCACCACCACAGTGCCGTCCAGGGCGTGGTGCGTGACGGAGCTGAAGCGACCCAGGGTCTCTGGGCCACAGCCTTCCGTCACCAGCTGAGGTCCACAGGGCCTCGGGCACCTGCCCCCACTCGCACTGTCCAGTGGAGCCGCCCCTGTTCTCAGGGGGCTCTGCCCCGGGGTGTGAACCTTTACTTCTCCATAGAAACAAGCTGGAGTCTACAGTGCGAGCAAGCGTGTGCATTTGTGTGCGTGTGCACTTGCATGTGTGTGTGTGTGTGTAAATTAGCACATCACACACAAGTTCCACACGGTGAACACAGTCTCATCATGAAATGGTTACGAAAGGTGCTAAGAGACGGGAGCCAGCCAGCCCGGCCTCAGACCCCTGCTCTGGCACCTCCCGGCGGTGCCCCTGGGCTAGTGGTTGGGGTGCTCTGAGCCTCAGCCTTCTCCCATGGGAATGGGGATCATAACGGTCTGCGGCTCTCGGGGCCACCGGCCAGAGGGAGGGACCCGTGACATAGGGCACTGTCTGACTGACATTGTGAGTGTTCACTTACAACCTGCAGACTGCAGACAAATGTAAGGAGGGGTCTGACAGCCTCGCTCCACGCCCAAAACCCATTCGAGCAAGCCATGTCCACTTCGCCTGCTGAGAAGCATCCCGCCCACAGGAGACCCTGTAGGGTGTTCCAGCCACCTTAGGGTGGCTCTGTGAAGGGTGAGATGCCCGCATCCAGCCCACAGTGCCTGGCCACGGTGGGGACACAGGCAAAGATTCCGGGAAGGCATAAATCCAAACCCCACTTGTTTGTTTCTGGGTAATTTATATTGGGGTTCAGAATGAGTTGTCTCAAGATGTGCCTCGCTGGTAAGCGGAGTTTTGAGCTAAAGGCAATCAAATCCCCTGGGGGCTCAAGAGAAAGCCCCGCCCTCAGCAGCTACCTGTGAATGAGGGGCCATGGCCATGGGGAGACTTAGCAGAGAGGACCTCTCTGACCGCCCCACAGGGCAAGACAAACCACTGACCACCCAACGCCTGCTCTCATCATCCCGCAATGACCCCTGGAAGTCCCCCAAGGCACCTGACCTCAGCCCGAGCTCAGGTCACACAGACACGTGCTCCTTTCTGTCTCTGAACCACTCATGCGTGTGGCGTCTCTGATTCTGTCCCGTACGTGGACTTCCCATATGTCTGTATGTCGTTAAATTTGGTTATTTTCTCTTGTTACTATGTCTCCTGTAGATTTAATTATGAGACCAGCCAAAGGAACCTTGAGGGGAGAGGACAGTTTCTCCCTCCCCCACACTACCTTGGTGTTTATTAATCATGGAGTGTGGGAACGGAACAGCCTGTCCTGGGCCCAGGAAGCACCTCAAAAGAGAGAGACAGTGAAATGCCTAAGCACAGTCAAAGTCGTTCACAGCCATTAACGCATCCTGGAGCACAAGGTGAACGGGGCTGGGGGTCAGGGGCAGTTATCTTATTAGGACACTTTCCATAGCTCCAAAGGACTGTATTTATTAAGTTGAACCATGGGAAACTGCAGATATGCAACCAAAACAGCTGAAAATGTCTCCTCTCCTACCTGTGCCAATGCTGCACGAAGTTCCTACGGCAGGACTCAAATAGCCAGGGGGTCTCTCCAAACACAAAGGAAGGTCATCTCTGTGGACATGTGACACTGCAGTTCTCCAGGCTTTCTCTCAGCTGCTGCCGATAACCAAATTAAAACAAGTAATATTAATCAATCCAGTGTGGACGAGAAAGGGGCCACATACTAACCTGACAAGCTCGGGGGAGGCCAGCCTGGGGGCCCTACAAACTCAGAGACAGAAAGTGACTACGTAGGATGGTCTGGACATAAAGATTTCTATCCGAAGGCAAGTCATGGCGGATAGTCACATCCTGGGTCTGTAGTTTTCTTGAGGAAGGTCAATCTTTACCTTCAGTGAGCTTGTTTATTGTCTTGTTGCATCTGAGGGAACAAACCCTAGGAATGTCAGAGTAATTCCTTTTCTTTCTACACCTCAGGGCACAGCCTGCTACACCAGAGCAGGAGACCGCTGAACCCCTCATGGTCATCTTGTCCTTGCAGACCATCTCCATGTGCTGTAAATGTTCATGATTAACTCTCCTGTACCCACCCATGTAAAAGAAGTATGTGTCTCTCCGTTTTACTTTTAATCCAGTCTCAGAGATGTCCCTGCTTAGCTTTCTCCTGCCCCCTAATCCACCACCAATAGATTTCATTTAACCCCCCTTTATGTCTCTTCCTTTAATTCTAATGTATAAAATAAGCTGCAAAACTGCCATTCTCGGGAGCATTTTCTCAATCCATTGAGATTCTGCTTCCCAGCAATTGTCATTAGTTTGGCTCAAATAAACTCATTAAAATTCTCTACAGACATTTTTTACATTGACACCAGGGAGAACATTGATATTTTGTTGAATAGCAGACATTTTGAAACTTATAGTTAGTTCTGGTTATTACTCTGTCAGAGCGATCGCCACATCGGTTAGCACATGGCTGGCTTAAATTTCTTCATCTGTCATAGCCCCGCTGGTAAAACCACTGCAAAATAGAAAGAGAGGAAGGAAAGAAATGATTTCACACGTCAAAAGACGCCGAGGAAGCCTGCATTCCAGTCCTGTCTGAAAAAGCTTTTTCCTTGTCCTCTCAAGTCCCCCACTCCAGGACAGGAAGTGGAAGATGTACACAACTCACAAGATGAGCTGACAATGACTGACAGAGCGTGACCAATCCGTGGCAAGTCCCTTGGAAAGTGTCAGCGATAACTCTAACTTAGCGCCCGGTGAGAACCACCTCCTGCCCCTGCCGACACACCTTAGTGTCAGGCAACTACTTGCTCATCAGACGCAAGAGTCCATTTGCTGCTCAAAAGCCACCTAGGCCAGTCCCCACCCTGGTACAGACGACTCAGTCACAGCTATAAGTTCTGAATAAAAAACCTGGACACCAAGTCTGACAAGTGTGAGAGGACTTATGGAACCAGTGTTTCCAAAGATTTGAATCGGGCCTGGATTGGTATTTTCATTCGTTCTTGGGTATTCATGATGTATTTGCTGTATGACTGCAACCCCTCTCCCCCTGAACGACTGAATGGAGCACAGATGTCATGGCGAGGGCCGCAGGGCTGTGCGCTCAGGGGCTCAGTAAGCATCTGCCCGCATCAGCCGGCCTAGGTCTGCATCTGCGGCATCACCTCACACCCTCCATCCACGCCGAGCTCCCTGAGCATGCCAAGTGTGCAGCGGGAGGACCCGCCTTCCAGCTGTGGACTTCCCTGGCCCCCCTCAGGGAAGAATCAGGGAAGGATACAATGCACTTGCGTAGCTGGGTATCTTCCCTCGTTTTGCAGGGAGCCCTTCTCAGCTGCACCCCCAGGGGACGCTCTCTACTCCAGAGCGAGGAGGAGGTCTACCTCCATCAAGTGCTGCTGGGGGCAACTCTGGCTGATGATGGGGTTCAGTAATCGCAAAACCACTTACCGATGACACACTGCCAGCTTTAAGTAATAAAGGTGACCCTTTTGCCCTTTCTGCTGGTCTTATTTCCCCATCGATTCGGAACCGGGGCAAAAAGAGGGATGCTTTGAATGACCGCTTCCCCTGAATGTCCCAAGACCCCCCGCCTCCCGACTCCCGTACCCCAGGGCTTTGCCCTTGCAGTTTCTCTGCCTGAAATTCTCCTCCTCCAGATCCTGTCTTCTCAACCAGGCCAAATATCATTCTTGATCCCATAATCCTCTTCTATTTTCTTCACATGTTTTTCATGTCTAAAATCATCATTTTCACTTAAGAAAAGGTAATTATTTGTCCCTCTCCTCCATCAGGAGGGTTTAGGAAGTAGAAGTGACAGGACTTGGTGACAGACGACAGGATCCGCCAGCGGCAGGCTTGCAGGAGGTGCCCGAGTCCTGGGAGGGAGGTATCCAGGGGCGGTGGGGAGAGGCAGACACGGGGGGACCCTGGGCGACCTGTGACTGTGCGCCCCGAGTGTGCAGCCATGGTTACTGGCTCCGTTGCAGGGAGGAAGCTGCTCTAGGCGTTAGTGAGGAGCAGCTCCTGGGGTGTGGGCCCTGCTCCCTTCTTTGTTCATCGGAGGCGGGAAGTCAGGATGGTCCCCGAGGAAGTCACAGGCAGAAAAGTCTGAAGGCCACAGGTGGACAGGAAGGACTTCATGCAGCTCTGATTCTCAAGGACCACACCGAGGGGCTGGGATTTAAGGAGAATCCCGAATTTGGGCTTGGCCTTCCCCAGCACCCGTCCCTTGGTTTTATGCGTCTCTGCAGTAGATTGCCATCTTTTAAATGCAGTTTATCATCCATCGCTATGGTCCCCTCACTGCACTCTGCCTGCCCCAGCACTTCTGCACAGAGCGGGCGTCCAGCGTATCCACATGCTCGACAGTTTATGAAGCGAGTCGAGGAGCCTCTCTCTCTGGAGCGTCAGCAAGAAAAACGACAAAAGCACAAGGCAGAGCCTCACAGTTTGGATTCTGCCTTGAAGCGGGCACCCAGGGACATCTCAAGGTCATCTCCATCCTACGATGCTCAGACTCGTTTGACGTGGACCGGAGAGGTAGCACGCTATAGTCACCTGGTGTCCTCACCATTCCTGCCACTGCCCTTTTCGTCCCCAGCACACACCATCTCATCCCTTAGAATATGCGCCAGGAATAGAGAAGGAACAAGGACAAACCCCAACGACACGTCGTAATCCAAGGAATATCATAAGATTTAAATTTGAAGAGTGGAAGAGTCATAAAAATGTTTAACGTAAAAATTACATGCAAGTTATATGCAGACAGCGTTGTAACACAGCCTAAAAGTTTCCAGGGGAAAAGCCCCGGCCGGTTTACCTGGGAGGGATGACGGCTTCAGCACATCGCCTCTCCTGAAGGAAGGGCACGGCTGGCTGTGCCGGGGTAAGCAGCAGCACACGTTTTCCAATGAGCTATTTTAACGCCCTGAAATGCTCTAGGAAAAGGAATATTCGAGTAGTTCTAAAAATGGATTATGGACCATGAAACAAAATATTTTGCGTGCATGGCTTATTCCTGGCTTTCAGGGCAATATCGTCAGCCGATTTAGGGACCTCCAAGTGGTCATTGTGGAGCGGTTTTCTTAAAGACTCAGAAAAGCAAGTGACCTTTAAATGAGCTCGAGAACCAGCATCTGGGCTGGCCACATTTGGGAAATTTACCTCAGTTGCTATTTCAACTTTCTTTCCATGGATGAAATTAGTAACGAAGGGAAGGTAAAAGCTCGTTGGAATAAGACCTAAGAAACGGTAATGAGCAGAAAGTGCTGGAAATATGTTTGCAGCGTTTTACGTCCCGCCTTTAGAGAGGCGGGGAGAGGGTGGGAGTAGTTCTAGTGAGAAGCAGATGGAAGAAAATCCTCCAAGAGTTCTGCTTCTCCTTGCCCTTCGAGCCGGCTAGAACACTGTTTCTGATTTAGAATAAAACGAAGGCGCTAATGATCCAGAGCCCAACAGAACTGTACCTGTTTAGGGACACTTAAATTCAGGGCAGGGGACAGCATGACTTCCTGGTGTATCACACAGCCCAGAAAATGGAAGGCGACCCGGGGATCCATCTGCCCGGTTCTTCCTGTCACGTGTTCAACCTCAGTCTTCTAGAAGAGAGGCGACAATATGCAGGACCTGCCTCCACTCTCAGGACGTTTCAATCCGTGATCAGGGTAATGGACTTGCCAAACTGAGTCTGACCTTGGTTGCAACTTTGGTATTTTGGGGATGGTGGAGAATTGAAAACAGATTTTAGAACACTCTTTCAAATACATGGTGATGGGAATCAGTTCATGACAGATAAATGACAAGAGTGAAATAAAACGAGGTTTTATTGCCTAGACTGATCTGCACAAAATGTATGTTGGGGGATGAATTGCAAGAAAAATGAAATTCAATAGCAAGAAATGAAAAAACCCTATTTTTTTCTACCATTACCTCACCTTTCTCTTCTGTGACAATTCAACAGATACCTACATTTTTAATTTAAAAAGGTACTTTTGCTGTATTCCCAATTCTTTCCTTTTGGGACACCATTAGGGCTTCACTTGCCAACGATGACGATACTTCCACTTGCATAAAATAAGGCTTTACTACCTACAGATTGCTTCCAACACAGGACCTGGTTTGATCACTGGGCAGATGCCACAACCCCCACACCTTACAGAAATTCTGTCTCCTGATGCGTCGGGGTGCATTCACGATGCCTTCTCTGAGCGTCCGCATGGGCGTTAACACAGTAAAATGGAAATTATTCTTTTTTTCCTCACTGGGCAGTGCCAGCAGTAAGCTGACTCTCAGATGTCCTATAAGAGCCAAAGCATTTCAGGGATCATTGTGTTTGTTTTTCACCAAGGGGAATGGGGAATGAGATGGTTGTTGGAGGCACTGACTTGCCCTCTCCCAGGTCAATGCTATGATTCTGGTTACACCTCTTGATATGTCTGCATGTCAATTTCCCATGGACCAAGTGCCCATCACCGGAACCAGCGGCCGTCAGCTGTACCGCCTTATAAAGCACACCTCCGCAGGTCCAGTCATACGGTTTAACTTGGCTTCTCTGCCTCAGTGGTGCTCAGATCACTTTCACGTGTCTAGGAAAATAATAAGTAACATAAACTTTGTTTCTTCTGGAATCCTGGAGGAAAGATAAATAAGAGAGTTAAGGCTATTTCCACCCAAAGCCTAACCTCACCAGCAGGTGGTGCTGTGACAAAAGCAATCGAGAGTAACCAGGTCACACAGGTTGGGTGTCAGGGCTCCCCTGGTGCCCTCTTCAGTGTCAGGACTCCCCGGCATGCACGTGGCTGATCTAGGGTCGTCGACTGGGAGCTGAGTCTACTAGCAAGACCGCAAGCTTCCTCAGAGCTTCTAAAAGCTTCCGCTCCGGCCCCTTCCTCCGCCTCTCCCGGCCCTTTCCCAATCACCTGGGCTTCCCAGCAGGCAGGGGTGCCCCCTTCTAGCTCCTACCCTGAAGATCCCATGGCTGTGGTATGGTAAGCCCTCTACAGTTTACATATATTATCAGATGGTACCATGATGAAAAGTAAAAAGAAACTCCTCAGAAAATAACAGATGCTCCCACGGAAGAGCAAGGAGACCATGTGTATGTCTCTCTGCCTCTTTGGCTACTTAACACGCTCATCTGTTATCTTTCCATCCACATGCCTATTTACCCCAAGCTCCCAAAGGGCAAAATTTGGTCTTTCATCTCCACAGTACCTCAATGTAGCGTGTGCTCAGTATGACTTAATGACGTAATAAACAGAGAGGCAAGCACTGACCGCATGGGTGGACCAAGGGACACACCAAGGCCAAGCTGTGCCCTTCTCTCACATCAGCCACAGAAGTTAGATGAGGAGAGTCTCCCCGTGAGGCTTGCTGGTCCCAGTGGCTGCTGTGGGACCCATCGTGGAGTTCTCAGATGACTACCTCTTTAGTCGACTTCAATTAAGGCAGCAAATGTCAACCCCTTGAGAAGTGAGTGCAGTGGAAGAGAACCCCACACCGACGACCTGGGTGCGCCCCACCTAAGGGGAAGCCTGCCTACAGAGGACCTCTGACTGCGGGAGTCAGAGAACCGGCCTAGGTCTTCCAGAGCGGGGTCTGCTGGCAGGAAACCCGGCACCTGTCAGGTCGGCCCCGATCCACCTGGAGCGGGGCGAAGCCTGGGGAAGGCTAGGTGCTGGGGAGCGGGGCTGGGCGCAGGGGCCCGGAGACGGATTTGCTTGCGGTCTAGAGCAGAGCGCTGACCGGGCTTGCAGTCTGGCCCACTGGCTGCTGAGTCCCTCACTGGGCCGAGATGAGCTGAATCCTCCTCCGCGGCCTTAGTGGTTTTCAAGGAGCCTGGTGGGCGAGTCGCCTTGCACGAATGAGGGAGGGACATGACCAAGACAAGGCCGGTCTGCTGATCGGGTTCACCAAGCGAAGGGACAGATGCCCATCATGGCATATGCAAGATGAGAAACACTAACTGCCTTGTCACTGAACTACCCAGGTACCACTTGAAGAAGGAAGACAAGAGACAGGTGTGCCTGGGAGGCTGGTCCACGTGAGGCACAGACAACAGTATCTGCAACACCGGACAGGGCTGGGGGCCAGTCTGCAGATGGTGTGGCAGGCGGCCGGGAAGACTGGCTTTCCCAGTGGACTCCACTGCGCTGACAGTGAGCGCCGGCTCCTGATTTTCACTGTGCAAATAAAGGTATATTAACCTGTTCGTGTGCCTAAGGGCCCCGAGAGAACTAAAAATGACCGTGCCTTGTGGGGGAGGTTTTCCAGGGAGCTGCTCTGTGCAACCTTCATCTGTTCCCCTGTTAACATCTCACCTACATAATAAAAAGAAATAGAAAGGCTTTAAGGTCAACTATTTATATTGTTACTCATAAGGTCAACGTCACTACCTTAATTTGATGTAGGTTAACCTACTGGGTGGTTTTCCCTTAAAAAAAGAAATCAAAGTCAGAAATACCTGTTAACCCCAGCATGCTACCCATGCACTCCAAACCCCAGCTGGTGGGACTGTCTGCAAGACACATCTGGCTGCTGAGACAAAAGCAGATGGGTCCAATACTTGTAAATTTCATATTTATTGTAACAAAAATTATGACATGTTCATTTGCGCATTCTGCTTTAATATAACTCTTGGTATGTAAATGATCTAACTGAACTCTATACAGTCATGCTGATTGTGGCAGCAGTAAGGAACACAATTAAAAAGTGTCTGCAAAACTCAAGAGGCTGGGTGGGGGCGGGAGAGGAGGGAAAGGCTCAGAGGCTCCTGGGGCGCAGGTTCGTCTCCAGCGGCCTGAGAGCCCCCTTGTCTGAACGGAGCATTATGAGGTGGCCGGGGCGGGAAGGCTCCGCAGAGGAGAAGGACGGGGAAGTCAGCTGTTTAGACTGTGTCCTGATGCCAGAATGCAAAACATCTCCACCATCACTGTACAACATTGAACTATTTACAATAGAAATTTCTCAATCAACTGTTCTCTCAGAGAAAATTAGTGAATCCCAGTGACTTAAGTCACCTGACAAGAGTAAAGCAACTCCTAGGAGTTAGTCTCCATATTCTACAAATGTCTATCATTTTCAAGACAAAAAAAAAAAAGCCTATTCCCCCAGAATTACAATATTATTAAATCATTTAGCACTGGCAACCTGCCCTGTCTTCCAAACAAAACAATAAAAAGCCATTTTAAAAAATAATACATTATTATTAACCGTTTCTCTGTAATATATTAAACCTTTTGTTCTTTGTCTTTACACATCTGATATGTTAGGAAAAAAAGTTAACAAACTTCAATCGTATTGGTAATGCATCACTAGAAGAAAAGTGGTAATTATTTAAAAAATCACCAACAGAATGAGAACCTCCAGACTAGCTGCAAAGACGGCTGGGAAAGGATCTGGGAGGAGGGTGCAGAGTGAACCCCTGGTTTAACGGGAGCTTGGGAGACCCTTGCGACTCAGTCTTTCTTGGTTAGTTTATTTTTCGGACAGCGCTGGGGTGGGTCATAGTGGCGTGTCACAGCAGTCCGGCAGCTGGTCCCCCGGGCACTGCCGCTGCGGCTGCGGCAGCTGTGGCTGAGATGGCGGTGGCTGCTGCTGCTGGTGGTGTTTCATGATCTCCTTGACTTCCTCCTCCAGCTCTGGGGGTATGATGAACTGATCATCAGGATCTGGCTGGGCCGGGGCCGCAAAATAGCCTCCAGGCTTTCGGAGAGGTGCGTCTGTGGCGACCTCTATCACGTTGTGGCTCCTCTCCTGGGGCGCCACGGAGCCATTGGCCCTCCGGCGCCCGATGGTCCCCACAGTGGCAAAGTCCGCCTTCCTGGGCAGACCTGGCTCTTCCTCATTGGCGCTGATGACGATCCCCTCGTCACTGGCCTCGGCCGGCACCTGAAGCAGGTGCTGCTGCTTCTCCTGCTCTTTCGCCCGGCTGCAGTGGATGTCGACCTCTACCTCCACCCGGCTGCCATTGGTGAAGACGCCCTCGATGGGCTCTTCGTCATCGCTGTCGAGGCCATTGTCAGAGAAGGCGCTGGAGAAAGTGGCACTGGACAGCTGGCGCTGGAAGGAGTTGGACAGGCAGAGCGGGTGGAGCATGCAGCGCGGCTCGCTGGGGTAGGCCGGGCTGTTCTCGTTCAGGGCTCCGGAAGGGGGCTCGTCAGAAGCTGTGGAGCCCACCTCGCTGCTCATCTCGGAAGTGGAGAGCTCACTGCTGATCTCAGAGGCCATGCCGCTGCTGGAGGACGGCACGCCCAGCCCGTCGGAGGGCCGGTCCTTGATCGCCATGCTGACGGAGGGAGGGAAGATGCCCGGGCTGGGGGGCGGGACGGCCCCCCCCGCGCCCAGCTCGCAGCAGCAGAAGCTGTCCTCGGTGACGCTGAGCTGCACCACCACGGCGCTCAGGCTGTCGCGGCAGCCGTAGCTCTGCGCCAGGGTGCACAGCTTCTTGGCGGCGGCCAGGGCATCGGGCACGTTGCGCACCGCACCCACGGCCTCCTCGACGGACAGGCTGTCCCACAGGCCCTTGCTGCCCAGGATGAAGAACTCGTCCTGGGGTGTGAGGGGCACGGACTGCACGTGGGGGCGAGGCACCACGCTGGGGTGTAGGAAGGTGTAGCCCAAGACGCGTGTGGACTCGGTCACTCCGTTCACCTTGCCATCCTGGAAGAAGAAGGTTCCCGAACACGTTAGGAATGCCAGGGACAGGCCTGCTCATCCCCCGGCAAGTGGCCGTGTCCACCTGTCACGAGAAATCTGGGGCAGCAGCTGGGCAGGTTGGGGCGGGAGGGACAAAAGGTTACTCCCTTCGCTGGGACCACGGTCACACAGGGTTCTACAGCAAACCGTCACCTAGCCTGACACAACAATGCGGGTGCCTGGCTTCTCCTGTAGCCCACGGGCCAGGAAGAGCCGTTCTGAAATGAACCAGTCCTGAGCAGACACACGAGGCAGGCAGGGTTCAAGATAACGTCCCAAATCTCACGGTACTCTCCAACAGCGCATCAACCACAGGGACAAGAAGAGGGGAGACAGACGTTATCTTAAACATAAGATACAGCAGCCTTGTAAGGCAGTGCAGATACACGACTATTCCCACTTTACAGATAAGGAAACTGAGGCCCAAGGGTTTAAAGGTCATGGCCTGCCAGCGGCAGAGCCAGGATACATACGGTACCAGCAGTGTGACCTCAGAGGTGGAGCCCTTAACCACCAAACAAACCAGTGCCTCCGCAGAGCTGCTGTGAGGACCAGGAGGGACAATGCCATGGAGCACTTGGCATAGCCAGTAACACAGCAAGGCCACTGATCAATGGTTCATTACACTCTACTTTATAATGTCTTCACACCTAGCATACAAAGAACCTGCTTTGTGACACTAGGGATTTGGAATTTTAATTTTAACCCAACTTCGGAGAACGTTCTCTGAAGGGGAAGGCTCCCTAGCAGGCGCTGCCACAACCCTGGCCCCGCCCTCTCCACCACCCTAAGAAAACGGCTCTCCCTCACCTCAGTGATCATGGCCTTGTGCCGTTTAATTCTCTTCAGTTCTTCTTCACAGCTCATGACATACGATCTGGATAGAGGCAACGGCTTCCCATTCCGACAGAGAACCGTCTGGCACTTGCCCACATTAGCAGAGGTCAAGGTGAAGGATCCTCCTGGGTCCACAGGGTCATGCTTGATATGACAAAGGACAGCAGCACCTCCAAGTTTCTGCCCAGCAGTTCCAAGTTTCCTGGAGTCCAAAGAGATGGGGTAAAACCCCAAACACAACCCGCCCTGGGTTAGTTTTGCTAATTCAACAGAAGACTGCATCGCGGGACAGGCCGAGGAGGAAACAGGTGCCTGGGGGTCGAGTCAGCCTCTTCCACCAAAGCACGCACTGTTCAGCTTCTGAGAGGAAGAGAGACGCACGAATACCCACACCGAGGTGTCTGCTCACAACTGGGCAAAGTGTCACTAGCACTGAAAGCCCCAGGAGCTGATGTGCAGTGAGACGGCCTGTGTCCTCCCACACCAGCATGCTCCAGGCACAGTGGGAAAGGGCCACGCAAGCTTCCTCTGCCCTCTATGAATCCCTCTGCTCCCAGGAGAGGGAAATTGAGGGGACCACTTAAATCAAAGCAGGTGTAACATCTCTCACCCACTGACACACAGACCTCAACGCTGCCGACTGCCCTCGGCCCCTTTAAGGAGGGTGTTCATGGGTGGGGGCTTTTACACGTTGAGCCATTCGTGTTCTCGCTCTGTATGGTGAGGACTTTCTGGACCAGTAATGTCAACTCTAGAACATTCACAGAAAAGACATTCTAGTAATCCATCAAACTCCAAAGTGCTTCAATTCATGACCATTAACCCACCGACTCGAATACGCAAAGGATCTGCAGGTTCGGACAACAGAAAGGAGCCTGGAAGCCCCACCACAAGCCCATGGCGGGTGCTGCCCAGGCTCCAATGACCCCAAGTGTCAGGAGCAAGAAGGTTAGGACAGACAGACTCCTGTTTACAAGGGCAGACCCTCAGCAGCTCCTGTCCTGTCGGGTCAGCTCCTGTCCTGTCGGGTTAGGCAAGCGACAATTCTAGCAATGGAAGCCAGGGAGGCCCACACACATGCATCAGGAGGTCATGCACAAAGAATAGGCAGTTCTCTTAAGGACCGAAAAGACCACCATGCACCCCTCTCACCCCGTTAACAAACAGAGAAAATAAGAGGCCTCGAATGACCCTGAAGGTGTGCTAGCAATTTGCATCTCAAAGTCCAACCTCAGGACACTCATGGCAAGACTTGGCTTCACTATCTCCTTCCTTGCAAAGGCACAATGATTACTCTCAGCAAAGCAGAAATGGGATGGTATTTGTGAGAAGTAGAGCTAGCAATCAGGGTCGGAGGTTCTTCCGTTTTCCATTCTTATGCAGCACTGGAGGGTCTGTAATAAGCAGACCTCTTGGGGGGGGTGTGAAAGGTGTGTGTGCAAGTGTGTGTCTGTGTGTCTGTTATCTGTTTCTGCTAGGACAAGATGGGGGTGCAAACGGAAAGGTAGACAGGTGTGCCCGGTAGACAGAACATTCTCTGGAGTCTTACTACCTGAGGTCGATTCTGGGCTGCACCATCTACTATCTCCTGGAGCAATGAGCTTCACCTCCGGTACCTACGTTTCCCATCAGTAAAATAAGAACAGCAACATTACCTATCTCACTGGGTAAACTTACGGGATTAAGGTATTTAGAACCATGACTGGCACATATAAAGGGCTCAGTAAATATCAGCCGAGACCCATATGTAATTGCTACCTGTGCATGTCCACTGAGAATTTCAAAGACGAGGTGAGTCGGCAGCACAGACCCTCACTGGGCCCGCCTCCGCTGAGCTATTCTGGAAGAACTACTCACGACTTAGGGCAACTTTAAAGGTTTTTCCAAATCCGCATTCCTTAGCAGATGCTTTTTCTACCCCTGCTACAAAGACACTTCCTCTGGCAGATTATCAAGGAGAGAAGAAGGAGAGAAAGAGAAAAGAGCGTCATTGTTCCCACGACCTTCAGAGCACGCTCCGCTTCCTGGTCCCACACGAGCAAGTGTTTGCGGTACAATATTAACAGACAGGCAATTCCTTTACAACCTATGAAGGCATTACAGTGACAAAAGAACAAGGGATCCTTTGAATGAGGGAATGCTTATAAAACTCAGCCCTAAGAATTACGAACGACATGACAAAATTTCTATAAGCTACAGGCAACAGCCTAGGATTCTGCTAATAGTACCAACTTGAATATTTAATAAGGGAAAAAAATAACATATGAAGAATTATTCAACTCCTGGCCTAAAATTTAACTGTGTCAGGTTCATAAAAGATTGCACTATCTTGAACAACTGTCGGCATTTCATAAGGGTGAACGAACTGATACAGAAACAGTCCATTTCAAAGAAAACTCCACACACCAGAAGATCTGAAGGGCCTCTGGAGCTTGCGTGACCCGGGGGGAGGGGGAAATGTGTTGTAAACAATCCTGTGAAAATCTGGAATCATGACAGACCTGTGAGGTCCGGTTACAAGAGAAACAAAACTCCTGTCATTGACCTGGCCTCCTACAAAGTTGTCAAAACATCAGCATGTCTCAGATGGAACAGTCCATCCCTGAGTTTGGGCAAAACCAAGTCACCTGAATGCATCTTGCATACCCGTATCAGCGACAGTGTTCTAAGGTCACTGGGCACCTACTTTTCTAACCAGAGGCAAACACTCAAAGAAGAACAGGAAAACACACAGCAGGACCCCTAGGCTTTACCTCTGCATAACGATGAACGTGTTGACCATGTATTCCTCTTCATTTTTTGTTTTCTGCAGTTCTTCCGCCAAAATGTCACTCATTGTGCACTGGAGAAGGTAGGGTACCTCCACGTTACGGTCTCCATCAAATACACCATACAGGGCCTCCCGGTTGTCACAGAAGTTATTCACCGACAGGGCTGCAACACACAACCTGCAAAGCAAGAATGCTTTCGTGTCTTTCGCCATGACTCCAGACAGATTAGGAACAAGTAAACCAACCCCAGCTAATTTATATCAACTAATTTCTGTACGCAAGGAAGAATAATTAACATACATTAATGCTTCACATTTAGCTTCCTGGACCTTTATCTTCTCGTGATATTATTTTTAAATGGCAGAGAGTAAGAGACATGGGAAATAACATGATTGTGAATCTATGTTTTCATTCACAAAACAATTACTAGGGAGAAGTTTCACAATGGACAAAGAGTAATGACTAAAACATTACAAAAATATGAAAAACAGAAAAAGATGTAAAAACACATGAAAGTTCTAGACTTAAAAAAATATAAAACAAGCACAGGTTAAAGAGTTAGCCTGATCCCTGCTCAGCTTAGTGCCTGGAAAAAATTTCTAGGCTGCAACACAGGGAAAAGAAACCCAGGTGGAGCTTGGCAGCCTCCCTAAGCTGAGGACGCGGCAGGTGAGTTCTCAGGCAGCCAGCTGGGGGCCTGTGGAGCCTCTCCACTCCCAAGCCTCAAAAGAATCAAACTATTTCCAAGTAACTTAACTGGGTCTCAGGTGGCATTACTGGTAAATTCTACCAAACATTTAAGGAAGAAAGAATATCAATTCCATAAAAACTGTTTCAGAAAACTGAAAAAGACAAAATACTCAGCTCATTCTATGAGGCCAGCATTACTCTGACACCAAAACAAGATAAAGATAACACGAGAAAGAATACAGGCTAATACCGATCATGAACGCAGACATGCTCAGTAGATATGAGCAAATAGAATCCAGCAGCATATACAAAAGATAAAACATCATGACTTAGTGGAATTTATCCTGGGATAAATTTATGCTGATTCAATATTTAAAAATTAATGTAATTTACCATATCAACAGATGAAGGAAGAAAAAAATATCATCTCAATTGACGCAGAAAGAGCCTACGACAAAATCTGATACCCATTATAAAAACTCTTAGCAAACTAGGAATAGAAGGGAATTTTCTTAACTTGATAAGGGTGTCTACAAAAATACCTTCAACTAATATCATACTTAATTGTGAAAGAATACATTCTCATCAAAGAAGATATACAGATGATAAATAAGCATGTGAAAAGATGATCGACAATTATTAGTCATTAAGGAAATGTAAAGTAAAACCACAATGAGGTATTACTATTAGAATGGTCAAAACCACCACCACCACCACCACCTGATAACATGTGCTGGTGAGGATGTGTAGCAACTAGAACTCTATACATTGCTGCTGGGAATGCAAAATGGTACAGCAACTCTGGGAAATAGTTTAATAGTTTCTTATAAAATTAAGTATATACTCACCATACAACTCAGCAAGTCTATTCATAGTTATTTACCCAAGAGAAATGAAAACATGTATGTAGCCGTTTATTGCATTTTTATTCATATTTGCTAAAAATTTGAAACAAGCTAATTCACCCTTCAAATGGTAAATGTATAATCAAATCATAATATATCCTTCAATAAAAAGGAGCAAACTACTAACACATGCAACATTAGAAATGAATCTAATGTGCATTATGCTAAGTGAAAGAAGCCAAACTGAGAAGGCTATAGATTGCATAATTCCACTTATATGACATTCTAGAAAAGGCAAAACTAATGGGCTGGGGCTGGGGAGAAGAATCGGCAACAGAGGGGCTCGGGGAATTTGGCAGGGTGATGGGTCCACTCTACAACTTGACTGTGGTGGTTACAAAATGATGGTCTTTCATCGAAACCTGCAGAGCTGTACGTTAAAAAGGGGAAATTTTACTCAATATATAGTATACCTTCTTACTGTATGTAAATTAATGAAAAAAATTAAGCATCTGATATATATAATGGCTAGAAAACAGAGATATGAACCTGAAACTATAATCCTAGCCCTTAAGGAGTTTGCAGTTAAATAATAATAGTAACTATTATCACTAATAATAAACTTAAACAGGGTTTGCTATAGAGCAGACTGTGTTCTAGGTGCTTCACACATGTAGCCTGGGATCCTGACAACAAGCACAAAGGGTCAGGCAGTATTTTTAGTGCAGTTTTGCAGATGAGGAAATTAAGCTAGAGTGGCTGAGTAACAACTGCCCAAGGTCATACAGAAAATAAACTTAAAGCCGGGCAATCTGACTCTTATCTCACTCAGTATTTTGAAATTTTTGCCTCCAGTTGTTAAAATAATTATTAAGAAAAATTCTAAGTTATATGGCAATTAGTGGCAAAGTAAATTTTAATAATACTATATTAAATCGTCTTATAATTCTGCCTTCCTTCTGTAAGCTCCCTTGGCTAATCAAAATTGGGGAGGGGAGTGTGGGAAAAAATGTATTTTTTTAAAAGTACAGTAGTGATTTTTCTTTTCCGTTGAAGCTTCCTGTTTGTGTTTCAGTCTGAGGAAGAATCTAAATGACCAATCGCAGCTCCTGGCTTGGGTTTCCCCAAAGGGTCTGAATGTCCTCACAGGCAGGCAGCCGGCACCCCTAAGGGAAGCGGTGGGGAGGGGAGAGCGTAGATGTCCACTGAGATTTGGAGGCAGGGCAACCATAGCTCTCTCTGTCCCTCAAGATGGCAAGGAGCAAGCTCCTTGTTTACGTAACACTTTAGCTACAATTCAAAAAGAAAACACTTGAGAAACTTCTCCTGGGCAAACCAAATGGTGAGAAAGCAAGGGGACATGAAGACAGGGCCAGGTGCTGGGGACTTCTGAGGTGCTGGTAATGTTCTACTTTTTGATCTAGGTGGTTTGCAGGTGTGTTCCCTTTAGGATGTTCATAGGGTTCTGTGCTTATCATTTATGTACTTTTCTTGACCTATGTTATACTTCAGTATAACGAAAAATTTAAGAAATTTTGGAAGGGGCATTATAGAGAAAAGATAGATCTAACTGGTCACTGCTTCATTAATATATATGAGTAGAAAATTTTATATTCAGATGTTTAAAAACTAATCTTGGATTTCACATCAAGTGTTCATGAACTAGAAAGGAGCATTTGCAAGCAAGATATAAGGCCTTTTAATCTAAAAAGAAAGATCTCTAGGAAGGAACTTTGCATGCTCTAAAGAATGTGTAATTTCTTCCCCTCTCTCCAAAATATGATACCATACAGTGCAAAGTACATAGAATTAATGCAATGACCAGAGCTTGGGCACAACTGGTTATTCTGCCTTTTGGGGCGAATGGAACAGAGGTGTTGAAAAGGGGGTCACCTCTTCTTTAGTCAGCACACCACCAAATTACACTCTCAACGAGGAAAGGATCAGTGTCAGACCCAGAACCCGAGTTGTTCTGTCTTCTCTCCCAAAGAAAAGCATTCAGCAGGGTAACCACAATTCCCCTTTTAATTTCCATGAAGGGTCGTTGGCTAGGCAGTGGTTCTCAGCCCTGGATGCACGTTAGACTCACCTGGGAGAGATTTCGAAACATTCTGTTTTAATGGGCCTAGGCTGGAGAATTCTTTTAGTTTCTCATCTGATTGATTCTAATGTGCACCTGGGGTTGAATAATAATGTTAGCTATTATTGGATCATCCTCCACTTTCTATTCTTCTCCTACTCTCAAATTTCTGTGCTCTTATACCTCAGCTAATCAAATTATGACTATTCTAACCTATAGGACTCTTTACTTTTCTAGTACTAGCACTTCTTGATAAAAAGCAAGCAAGCCTGAAGAGCTTGATTATAATTCTCAGGAAAATCAACCACTGCATCTAAGACAGGAAAGCCTGGTGAAAATAGGGAAGAAAAAGAAATTAAGATGGACAAACCCTTGGGGTAAGACAAGCAGTTGACATTACAGAAAACAGACATCAAACTCCTGCCAAGTTGATTTGGATCGCAGGAATAGCTCCACAGAACCAGTGACTGTTCAATAACGTAAATGATCTTGAATATGGACAATCAAGGGTACTTCTTTAACATGATCCCGTTTTGCTTGGTAAACAGGCTTCAGAGAAAGAGAAAGGGGCTTTTCAAAAGAGCAGGGATGCATTTCAATACTGATGCTTTCTCCAAACACTGGAGTCTCACATAGAGATAATGTGTCAGTTACACTGTATCCTAGCAACATCTCTCACAAAGAAAGAGTATGTGATGCCAAGCAGGGCTAAGCTTAACGTTCAAAGGTAAGTGATGAGGGGCCTCGCTCTGGGGAAACACGGTCAAATAAATGTTACATGAGGAAGTGTGTGCTAGCTCTGGGTTTCTTTCTACCCCGCTGAGGGAGGGAGGCGGGCAGGAGTCAGTTCTCACTCTAAAGCTTCACCCGCTTACTTGTTTTTCACCCCTGAAGCTTCAGTGTAGCCATGGCTCCATACAGCTGGAGCTCCAGATGCATCTCCTGCTGAAGGTTGATCAATCTTGAAACAGCGGATATTACTAACAATAGAAACAGAAGAGACAGGCTTGTTGAAACTAAACATGTATAAATCGCTATCTTTATCCAAGAAATGAAAAGCACAGGCTATGCACTCTATACTTACCATTTCTTACTATTTAATGTGTCTGAAATATTTATCAGCAACAAGAATTAGCTACTACTCATAATGAAAACAAAGGGGCATATATCTAGACCATGAAAATTAGTTTGTACTGGCATTCTATGGCAGTTATTAGAGACCTTCACACACACCGCACTAGATGGCTGCTCTCCTGGGAATGAAAAGCACAGCTCTCAACCTTGGCATGAGAAAAGAAAATTTAACTAGTAAGCTGGGTGTATTTTCCAACATGAACACCCAGATTTGAAAGATCGAAACCTAGGCCATGATTACATTGTGTTTGGATGACGTGAGAAAACTCCGCAACATTTGTCCTCAAATCCAATTTCTGCCTGCATCATCCTTTCAAATATTTCACAAATATTACTGAAGACTTGCCACCCCCTGGAGTTTCCATTTCTTTCCTCATTTGTACAGCCATCCATGCTAAGACTAATAAAAAATTATGAAGTAAATGAAGATTATTTTAACAAATTACACATTAATTATGTATATTTAAACAGACACGTTCTTATCTCACCTCTGCTCCCATATGCCATTAGTCCAACAGGACCTAAAACAGCAATACTAAAAGGGTAAACTTTCAAATAGGATTTACTAAACACCAGCCTACTAGAGAGCACTCAGTGCCTCCAAATAGGAAGTCGTATAGATGTGAAGGTTTTTATAAAGGCTGGCTACCACATGAAATAAATCCAGCTTACTTATAAATTGCCACTGGCTTTTCCCCTTATTACTTAAACAAGAGAAAAAGCATATCTATAATCTCTTAATGTCCAAACACCCAAGAATTTAAATTATCTGTTGACATTCATTAACTCCAAAATATAATAAATACTTAATACTCTCTCTAAGAACCATTCAATTCTAAGAAGTAAATCAATATCTAATTGTATTCACTTTGATTTTAGAAATAACTGGTGGCAATTTCTTTGAAATTTAAAAATATGTCATTTAAGCAAAGTTTCTACTCTTACCAGCAAACATTCACTGTTTCCTTTATCCTAAAAAACTGAAAAACATAAAAATCATAGACAGTGCCAATAGAAAATCAAATTAACATTTTTTTTTTAATAGCAGGGCTATATATCCTCTTTTCAAAGTTTTCAATTCTACCAATAAAAGAGGAGCATTAAAAAGATGTGCTCCATATGCCCCGGGGCCAAATTTTCCCCATGTACAATGGCGAGCAATGCAGTGGTTCCTTAAGGGATGCCCGAAGGCTCTCACTCCATCTCTGCTACCTTTCCGAATTCTAGAGAAAAACTGAAAACTCATTTCTAAAGACATTTATACTTTTTACAGAACACAAAGCCTTCACAGAAATAATGCTATTTCCTAGCCTGATTATTAAAGAATAATTCTTAAATGCCCCTATAATCCTTTCCAGCGAAGCAGCAACTTCTCATTCTCTAACTGAATACAGTGTCACTGAGCAGCTGTCTGAAGTGACCTGATTGTTGGTTGACTCTTGTACATCTTTAAATGAGTCTAGAAGAGCCTGGGAGAGTGTGGGAGCTGGAGCTCAGTCACACAGAAGGGTCACCATATGCGTGTGCCCTGGTTCATGTGGAACAAACAGGCCAACCCTAGAAAAGCACAAGTGGTACATTAGATATGATAGCTCTACGGAGTTACTAAAAAGCTACAGTCTTCTAAATGTTAAACAGAAGGTAATGTTTTTACATAAGAGTACTATGATTTCATTGTCTGCTACTAATTTTCTCTTAAATCTGAGAGCATGCATGTGCTTCACTGCAGTCACTTAGGCCACAGTAGCAACTAACATATGCATAGTGTTGAGAATTTAACAAAGAGATTTTCTCTTATGCACGTAAAATGGTGGGGTCATTCTATATGTATGGTTTTGCATCATTTTCCTAATTACACATCATGAAGATTTTCCCATATCATTTTATATTTATCCGAAATATAATTAGGAATATCTTGATGACTATTTCTGTACCTAAAATAAACACCGTATTTCTGATTATTTTTTAAAATAAATTTTTGCCATAGGAAACCTTGGTCTCAGTATGTGAATATCTTTAGAAGCTTGATACACTAGGCCAATGGCTTTTAAGAAATGTTATATCAATTTACGGTCCTAGTCTAGTGGCACCAATTTGAGAAAGGAAATTGCTATTAAACATTTTATTTAACATTTCTTTGATATACTAATGAAGCTGAACATGATCTTTTCATGTAACTGTAGTGCTTTTGTGAAACGTTAATGTCCTTCACTTATTTTGAGTACTTTTCTTACTGACTCCTAAAAACATTTTCTGTTAAATATTAATGCTTACATTTTTATATTTTTTGCCAATGTTTCTTCTTAGTTTGCTATTTCTTTTAGATTTATTCTTGGTAGCTTTTGCCATAAACATTTAAACTCGTTATGCATAAAAACTATTTTTATACATAAATATGTATAACACAAATATCAAAACCAATCTACATACATTGATTTCTCTTCTTGTGATTTTCTCTCCTTTTTTGGCCCTTAGTCCTTTTTCTGGCTTGTGAATATATTGATATGATTTCTCCTTCCTTTTAAAGATTATTTCGTTTTATAGATTTAACACTTTAATTTAGCTGGAATTTATTTTGGTGGGAGAAAAGAATTCAATGTTTATTTTTCTCCAAACAGGTTGTTCCATTTATTAACAAATTTTGATAGAATACAAAATTTCATATCGTATTTATAAAAATACTCACAAGTTACCTATACAATGATGAAATATATTTTGATAATCCATTTACTCTTAGTACTGAAAAGTTCTTGAGTATGTAGGTCATTCTCCTCATTTTATAGATGAGAAAACTGAGATCTGGACAGACAGGGGTTTGGGCTAAGGCTTCACTTACTGATCGATGAAACTGTGGAGACAGCCTGTCCCCTGTGGCTTCCTGAGGATACTACTTAGGCGGTATTCTTCAATTCTATTGTTGCAATCAATGTTCTTGTTAGGTACTTAAAATATCAACAAACAGGTTTAGGCCAATTCCATCCAGGAACCATCTTAAATGCTTTTCAAATTTTGGTTTGCACTAAAGCTTAGGACAGTACTAATGGGACTATTAATATTACTTTTTTCAAAATTTTATTTTTTTTCAGTTTTTCCTAAGATAACAGAAGGTAACTTTCAGCAACAGCTATAACAACAGAGTTTAAGTATATAAGGCAGACATAAGAGCTAATGTGTGCCAACATCCAAGACTTATTTTAAGATACAATGCAAAAAATTCTGAAAATTCAGAAAAGTTTAAAGGAAATAAAGAGCATCCAAAATTTTATTATCCAGAAAATAACAGTATTTTAAAATTTGTCTTATATCCTTTCAGGCATTCTCTAGGTGTGCATGTGCACACATGCACATATACCTGATGCACAGAAATCTATTTTGCAAAAAGTGGAATTATACAAATTTCTTCATTAACTTTTCACTTAACATTGTACTGCAGAGATCTTTCGAGTTGGTAATATAACTGTACATCATCATTTTTAATGGGTGTATAATATTCGATTGTGGAGAATTTATTCAATTCTATTGATAGACATTTAGAGTTCTGTGCTACACACTTCTATAAAGACATCTTTTCTAATGAGGTTACCTTTAATGTTTTACAGTGAGCTTGTACCTGTAATTCTCCATCAATACCAAGAATGAGAGAGTAACAACGAACTCTTCCAACACACAAAGAGAACTTTGCAGGATCTAACTACCCCACACTCCCAGTTTTGTTTAAATAATCTGCATTTTACTAATAAATTGTTATTTTTCTCACATTACGTATCTCTTTCAAAATCCTATCGAAACATCGGCATTACAAGTCACTCACATTATCAGTAACTGAGATGTAAGTTTATGTCTTCATCATTTGTTGCTCTCTCCTATGTCTTTATAGCCCATTTTCTGACTATTCAACTATTAGAAATGGCTTTGGTCCTCCATTTTGGTGAACTACAGATTGCCAAAATCACTTCACACATGTGTAGACACAGCTAGTAAATCAATGGATGCTTCATTCTCTAATGTTTTTACTGTTATAAATCCTGTTGTCAGTGAATACTGACGAGGCTGCAGTGCCTCACAAAACACTCACTTCAGCAGTTCCAGGGTTTTGTGATCGAGGGCAAGGCGGGGGTTTCCAGTCAGGTCTAGTTCTTGTAATTTGGGAGGCAGATTTTCCGGTAAAGTGACTTCGCTTAGTTCATTACAGCTCAGATCCACACACTGAAGGAACAAGTGGAACAAGGACAGATGGTCAGGTGGTTGGTTCTATGCTCCAACTCTCTGCAGGTCAATCAGTCTGACCATTCACTATACTACGCTGGCCAAGTGCAGACAAGTAAATTTGACTGCTACTCTGCCACAGACATTCAAAACAGATTTTGCAAAATGCTGTTTATTTTTTCTTTTTGAATAACGCAGAAAATCCATACTCTTAATTATCCCTATCTTTTTAAGTTGATCTCTACATTTAAAAATTAAGCATTAACTGAAAAATTCTAAGTTTTTCTTATTGCTGACAAAATTTCTACACTTGTTATAGCCATGAGGGTTATAACAAGTTACAACATTAAGATGAACCTTCTTAAACAAAAACACATGCAAAATGAGGGAAAGACAGGGGATGAACACTCAAAGATGTACTTTGAGAACATATTTCAAAAGAAGCTAAATGAGAAACTGGTAAAGGATAGGTGGGCCTGTCTACTATATGTGAGAAAAAGGCATGAATCAAATATGGATCCTGCTCTCCAGGCACTGAATACCTACCTGAACTCTCCAGTGGCTCCTGCCTAATTTCTTAGAAAGCAACCACAAAAGAGTCAGCATATTGACTAGAACAGAAATTATGTGTTATCTGTGAATGAGAATAAATGCCTCCTTTCTCACAAAACCAATGTAAGGCCTGGTTAGAGCTAAGCCCTAAATGAGGTGCCGCCCTTCTGCTTTGGGAGCAGGGAACTAGGGCAGAAGGTCATTACACACAAGCAAGAACGAGAGCAACTTGTAATTTTTCTCGATAAGAGAATGTGGACCCCATAATTGGGCAGGATGGAGTGGAAAACATTCAGTTATCTAGCTTAAAGCAAAGAATTTCAGAATCTTAAAAGTAGCCCAAATTGTCTTTATTTGGAAAAATTCTTAAAGAACTTAAATCTATTATGGATTGGGGAGGGCTATAGACTAGATAAAATGAGAACCTATATTTTTGGAGAAATATATTCTTAACTGACTTCAAATCAATACAATGTTTCACACAAATTGTTTCATACTCTTATTCTCAAACAGTAGCAATGATGTAAAATTATATTGTAATTTTAAATAATTACTTTTCATGAGGGCATTATAACCACATTACAAAGAGTTGGACAAATAGAAAAGCTTAAAAACTTACCCTTAAATTTGGCACCCTAACACAACCAGTGTTAGCATTCTATTTTTTTTCTTGTAGTCATATTAATGTAAGAAAACTTTACAAAACCATAGATATAGGTAGAATTTCATTACATTTCACTTATTCCATATCTTCATTCCTATCACCTTTAATAGCCTTAATAATCTGAATAGAAATAGAATAATTCACTTAACCTCAACATTCATAATAGGGAAATGGGTCATCTTTTTGTTTGGTTTTTCCAATTATAAATAATGGTTGAATAAATAGTCAACTGGACTTTAATGAAAAACTGATAATAGTGGTTAATAATGAGTTATTCTGTCAGTACAGTCAGTATACATCAGCACAGATAAGACAACAAATGATATAAATACAATCTACCGGGCAATGCTGAGACATGAGCTTAAGGACTTGTTAGGTATGGGTAATTTAGAACCTAAGTAGTTGACAGAAATAAATTCGGAGGTCAGAGCTTGCTTTATGGGGCAAGATTATAGACATTTTAGAACGTTACTGAATTTTATGAAATTGGTTAGCAATATTTTTTTAATGTTACCTAAAGACAAACTTTCAGAGTTCTGCAAATGTAAAATGGCTCATTCTTCAAATTACCAAATTATAAAATGAGTTCTGTATTTATTTATAAAGATAAAATGCTGGAGATGGTAAAGCAGATCTTTACCACGGTGCTTATGCACTAATCCCTGCCCAGGCCCATTGGGGTCATCAAGTCTTCAATTCACTGCAGCCAGTTCCCTTTCAACTAGTGCCATTATCCTACCCTGTCCCCATCTCATTCCGCCCCCCCCGAGGACTATGGCTGCGCCCTAACTTGGCTTTCAGTCTCTCTTCCCTCCGATCCACTCCCCACAACGCTGTCAGGGTGATTCTCTGATGTGGTTTATTCTGTTCAATCACACTGTAGCTTTGGTCTTTCAATTGCTCTCTACTGCTCTTCAATCTGCCACCAAACTCCTCAGTGTGTCAAATAGGGCACACTCAACCACGTAAATGTATAAAAACTGCATAAAAAATTATGCGTGCTCTGTAAAGTATCTTCAAATGTCTATATAAATTTGTTAACCTGATCCATGAAGTTTACATCAGAAAGTGCCTGAAAAGTGAAGAATGATTAAGCAGGACAGCTTTTGTTCCTCATTAGGAGACTAGAATATGCTCCAAAGTCTATAACCACTGAGTTATTTTTTATTACGCATAAAACTCATGATAATTAGAAATGCTAAGATGCAAATGAAAAACTAGTTTTCATATATAAAGAATTCTTACTTTTTACACCAACACACACTCACAAATAAAAGCTGGGAGACGACTTTCATGCTAAGGAACTGCTTTCATCCACAGCCTACCGAGTCAGGAGGTAGGAGCTGCAGACTGTCGCTGCCACCCTTCTGCTATCTTCACTGACACAAACCACTTCATTTTTCAGCGCCTCAACTTTCCTCACCGATCAAATGGGGATATTTCATTAAATCGAAATGAATATCTGCTGACAGGAACGATGCATTTTCATTAAATCGAAATGAATATCTGCTGACAGGAACGATGCATGTCTCTACAGAGGACTATCACTAACTGCATGCTGTCTAATCAGGGGAGTTGCTTGCTGGGGAGGGGTGCACAGCGGTACAATTCACTTTCTCAAACTGCCTTCAGTCTTTGAGCCTCTTAACCACCCTCGAAATAAGTAGGGCACGTATAGTTAAGACAGATAGGAAAGAGGCAGGTGGCTCTGTGGCTAGCCTCATGTGATGTAGCCAGTAAGGGACAGAATCTAGAATACAATTTTCCCAGTTTCCAGTCCCGTGTTTTTTTCCTCTTCTAAGTCAGCAGTGTGGCCGAGTGACTGGGAAGGATGGTGCAAAGACAGCTGAGAGTCTGCACGCTGAGGAAATCCAACAGAGGTGCAAACATCCTGCGTGAATCAGAGACGACGGTTCTCTCTGTGGACCTGCGGCCTGGGGTTCATGGACTCAAACCACGCACCTTGATTTCTGGGAGCTGCATGACTTCAGGAAAGACCTCGATGCGATTGGAGTGAGCGATCACAGTGTGCACGCGCCGGCAGCTCAGGACGGTGGTGGGGAGGGCTTTCAGTTTGTTCCCACTGATATCGATTTCTTCAAGTTCCTCCAGTTTTGCCATTTTACTAAAAACGAGAAAATCCATGGGGGAGGGGGTCATAGATAATTATAAGGCAATTTAAGAAGAATTCATAATGAGAAACAAAAGAGGAATTTACTATGACTTTCGAGAGTCTCTAAAGATTCACCTGTAATAGTCATTTTAACACATAAGACAGTCTTTTCACTATTGTTTTGAGTATTCAAGTATTTTAACATCTCCTTTCCTACTACAAAACAAAAACTATTAATTTTAGCTTTTCAAATTGGCAACAAAAAGAAAAATGGATACCCTTTTCTTCTTAAAACTGTGTGAAAGCACAATCACCTTGCTATATAGCTTAGTCTGAACTCCAATGCAAATCCTACTCAAATGGGTCAAAAGTTAGCATTAATCCAAATATAAGTGTTTTATAAGAGCTTAGTTGGAGAGTATGAATTCTCTGTATTGGCACTGAAAACTCAAGGGGATGTGAAGGAAAATAGGGTTATAGCTCATATAAAGATATGTTTTCTCTTCAAGCCCCACTCCCCAAGTCCCTCTGACATGATTCATGATGACAAGGTGGTGGGAAGGAGTGGGGGGTACGCTGAAAGGTCACCCAAATCGTTGCTTGACTTTCTGGCAGTGCCCAAAAGTTAAACCATGCCCCAAAGACATGTCTCTCAATGCCTCCTAAGCATCTACAAAGAAGTAATCTCTGACTTTACCTTAATAACATGTCCTAATGTAATCTAACACTGTTATTTGAGAATGTCTTTTACTGTTCGGTCTTAACCTATAATCTATCAGTAATCTTAAGAATATTAATCAATAATTACAGTAACCAAATAAAGAAAATTTCCTGAGTTAGGGTCTTGTATTTTCTGTAAAACTGGAGGGAAAAACCCCTTCCAACTCTACAATCCTATAACTGCATCTCGCACTCCACACTCACACACTGACTTAGCTGTCCCTCACTTTGGCTACCACTGGTGATGCTAGATTCCAAGCAGCACAGAGTTCCCAGGGAGTGTGACCCACAGATGCAATCTGAATCATTTAGTTTGCAGTTATTGGTATCTTCTCTTTTTTCTGTGGTTTTGTCATAATAAATATTTATAAAATTAGCAAGAAACCCTTTATTACTTTACTTCTCATCATCTCTCACATGAGAAGGTTATATTACTTGCTTTTCATGAAAATAAACATATGCCTAAGATACAATAAGAACTAAGTTTTTGTCTTGTGAAATCAGATCTTTAAATCTCATAAATATCCAATATGGATTCAGGATATGCTATAAACATTATATACGCAATGAAGTAATCCATCTAAAATGGCCTGAATTAGTAAGACTATTATTTAAATGTGTTATTTTGAAAAGAAGTGTGGTGAAATCATGGGCAATGGGGTATGAAAAATGATCCAAAGTATAGAAATGAGGCCCAAGAAAGGAGAAGTTAAAAATTTACGATCCTCAGCAGGGAAGAAGGTCGCCACAGAAGGCCTTGATCACTGGGGCATGTTCTTTAATTCAACAACCATCTGTTGGGAGTCTACCCTAGGCCACACCTCGTGTGACACATGAGGCTAACGGAGACAAGTAAATCTCAGTCCTGTCTTGTAGGAGAGCTACTGTGCCACATCACAATCCCCAGGGAGATAGATATTATAGCAAGATGGGTTCTGATGGTGTGCATAAAAATATTCTCTGTATTTTGAGTGATTACAAGTGGCATAGGTCACCTGCAGAATCTGAGTTTGATGATCATTTCTCCTGCAGGGCTCAGACATTCACCATGTGAAATAGGATGATGAGTCCTTTCAGATATATTACCATTATGTGATTACCATGTTTTCTTCCAAAAACATCATCTCCTCATTCCATAGCAAGGAACGAGAACACAGAAGTTAAAAAAAAAAAAAAGTTGGATCATTAACATCAAATGAAGGGAAAAAATACAGAAATAAACACACTATAAAACACAGAGCAATGCTTAAAGTTGATGCGTATCTGGGGCTTGATCATTCAGTGAGGGTTTAAACAGACTGATAGTCTTGATGGCAGCAGAGAGGCTGTGCCAGTATTTTGCTTTGGCCTGGTGCTGAGTTGCAGTTAGCAGGAGAATGCCAGAGGGGTTGGTGTTTGCTTCTTTGATGTGTGGGAGTGTGTTCCAAGTCCTAACTTGTGAGATGGATAAACGCCAATGATTACATGAAGTGGAGTAAATCTTTCATGGCAGGCTCAGTGTGGAGATTCGCTAAAAGCGAGACAATGCCATTGCTCGCAAAAATTAGAACTCAACATCAAAACATTATTAAAAATGGAATCTTCGGACAGCCATACATCATTTGTAATGTCACATAGTTTCTGTGTTGCACAGGCCACCGCTACTTTTTAGACCATAGACACAAACACAAAAGTTGGTTCCTAATTAAGAAACTTCAGGTTCCTAGTGTGTATTCTAATTACCACACCATATTATGTTAATTTTTTAAAAGTTAATTTGGTTAAAAAGAAGCAGCAGAAGAAATACATCTGCTAAATAACACAGCATATTTCAAAATCCTAAGAATGTTCTAGTGATTGGGTCTTTGGGTATATTCATATTAGAAAAACCAAACACATTTCCCTTTAGGGGAATGCTGATCATGGCTTATATAAAAGACAACTATAAACAAAAATCAGGGAGAAACAAGCTTTATATTATCTGGGAAATGAACATTCTAGCCTTCGCCTTTCCATCTGTGAATCCGTTTTCAGAAACGCAGTTAAAAACATCACTCTGTGATCTTCTTTTACCTTGCTGGAAAGCTTTGCAGTCGGTTGTAGGCCATGTGCAGGATCTTCAGATGGCGGTGCCCTGTTAACGAGGGCACACATTTATCTGTGAGGCTGTTGTTGGTTAAATACAGCTCCTGTAAGACGCTGCTCGTCTCTTCAGAAAGTGTGGCCGGAGGAAGGGTTTCCAGTTTGTTCGCAGATGCGTTCAGGAATCTTAGGCTACGAAGACAAAAGGCAGCAAAATTCTACTGATAAGCCAGAGCTCTAGTCCAGACTCATCAAAAAATCCAGTTTGCTGACAGATACTTAGCATCCTAGAAACTGGTTTTGAGACAGGAATGTAAAGATAGGACATGGCTTTAGCAGGATACCTGTCCCACTATCTATGATGAACACAACAGCTATGGGTGTTAAATACAAAGAGAGAGAGAAACCAACTTCTATGGAAGCACAAAGGTGAGGAGGAAGTGACTACTTTTATAGCTGCTGGGGATGGAAGAGTGATAAAGTAAATTTTCTGTCTTAAATAAGAGAAAAACAATTGCTCAGTTTAAAAAAAAAAAAGAGCTCTTACAAAAATAAAATAATTAGACATTAAACCACAATACAACTAAATCATAGTGACTAATTCCTTTTCAGTATGATGTCAAAACCAGGTTTACTGACATGGATTCACTACCGCAAGAGATAATTTGCTCTGATAATGAAACACTATAAAGCAGGAAAAAGGAAGAACTACAACTATATGCATCAACAGGATGAACCTCACAGATGTAACATTCAGCGAAGGAAGCCAGACACCAGAGGGTACACTGCATGATTCCTTAACTACAGAGCTCAATTTAGACAAAACTAATCTATGGTATCAGAAGTAAAGGAAAGGAAGCCGTGTCTCAGAGAGGGCTTCTGAGTGTTCTAACACGATAACGTTCTGGTTCTTGACCTGGGTGCCGGGTACACGAGTGTGCTTACTTTGAGAAAATTCAACATGTGTTACACTTACGATTTGGTCCCTTCTCTGTGTTTATATTATACTTCAAAAATTTTACATTAAAACAAACAAACAAGATATATCTATGTATGCAACTGGTTATCCAAATGATTGAGTGAGCAATGGCTAAAATATGAAGAATGTTTTTATACCCAAATTAGCTAAAATGGTCAAACACAGTGTAATCCTTCCACTGTTACAGTGAGACACAGATAAATGCAAAAGGCAAAGCCGGAGCACTGAAACAGAATCGCTGCTGTGGTCAGGTTCCAGATCAGAAGGGCAGGGAAGGGCCGGGAGAGGAAGGGAAGGGAAGAGCAGGTACTGTGTGTGGCTCACAAGTCAGACGAACGACCCTCTCACTTCACAGTGGATCTCTACCGTGTGCGTGTCACTGAGACGCTGCAGCAAGCGGAACCTGGAGAGTTGAGCCCACAGGACTCACTCAGTTGGCAAGAACAAAACTGCCTTGCCTCCTCACCTAGGACTACCCTGTTAATGAACTTCCATGTTCTCGTTTTAAAATCACCTGGGTTTGAAACCGTCAGCATTCAATTCAGGATTATTCTGCCATATGTTCGGCAAAAATAATCGAATTTTCCTTAAAAAGGAAGAATATGGAATACCAGGTATGGTTATTTTTAATCTTGGATAAAAAGAAGGCTTTGTATTCAGGAGCCATTACCAGGACTGCCATTCCAAGCTCTCAATTCACTAATTCAATATTCCCCAATCTTGCAACCCCCACACACTTACACATACACCCCCAACTCCACTACTTATCCGAGGAAAAGCAGCTTCCCCAAAATAGAACATTTTCCATTAAAGAAACACGTATTCCATTGACATTTAAAAAAAAAAAAAGGAAGTTAGAAAAGGGCTGTACAGCCAGCCCATAAATAGTCATGGGAAATTATAGTCGTGTGTGCTACAGAGAAGAAAATAAAGGTCATTCATGCAGTTTCTGAAATGGTTTTGAACTAGGAAGGAAACCAGTCTCAGCACCACAGTTCTTTAAAGTATTTTTGCGAGTCTGTTTCTTTAGGTCCCATTTAAATCACCTGACTTAAATACCCTGTTAAAAATTTCTTCAGTGTAGAATTAGAAAAAATTAAAATGTATTGTCCTAAAATATCATGGACTGGGGTTGGCTGGGAATCTGACAATCTCATTAAAAAACAATTCTCTAGGAAATACATAGTGATAGATACAGGAAAAGAGAGGAATTACTTCATAAATGTTTGCATACTTTTAGGCCAGAAAGAAGGAAGATTGTTTTGAAAGAAAAAAAATTAACAAGTAAATGCTCATCTAGAAAGCTATAGAAGGGACTTAAAAAACCCCTCACAACATCTGAATGAAGAAAAAAACAGTGATTTCCAAAATGACTTGTTCTCTCTTCGTGTTGAAATTTGCCTGTACTAAAGGCACTATATACTCTTCATGGGAAATAAAGGGGGAAGCAAAAATCCCACATCCTACCCCTCCAGGAAATGAAAGTAAGCTGAAACTGCACTGGCTGGTTCCAAAGAGTTTCATTTGTACTGAATAAAGCCCGACTGAGTCATCTTGTTAGTCAATGGGCAGAGAGCAAATACTGAACTAAAAAGATTTATTATAATAGTCTTAGGAAAATTAAATTCAATACCCATCCTCTTAAATACAAAACATTTGTCCCACAACTTTACAATGTTTCAGGATACAAATTAAACTGGTTTAATGTAGGTGTTGTACTTCTACAGAATGAGCAATTAACTTTAATTTTACAAAATCTAACAGTTTTACTCAATAAATAGGGTATATAACTCCACTCTTGCTTTCGGCTAAATTCCTAAAGCACTGAGTTGGTTTCAATTCAATAGGATGTGATAACCTCATCAAGCTTCTTCCTTTTAGCATTTTGTTATAACTGTTTAAAATTCTGTTTAACATGCCAAGAGGTCTTTCATCCATACAGCCTTCCTTGCTATGTAACCCTCTTGTACTAATAAGATAAGCAGTAACATATCACATTGTTTTCTGTTCATTTGTAAGGTGCTTTGCTCGTTCCTATTTTCCATTTCATCGGATTCCCCCATCGTCCCAGAGATGCCCCCTCATACTTCAAAGACAGAAACTAAAGCTGAGAAAAGTCAAATTATTTGGCGATGGTTAAATAGTAATTACTTGCAGAGCTAGAAATAAAACACAGACCTTGTCAATCTTAAGAATCCACTATTCCCTAACACATCTCTCCAAAATAAAATTCAAATGGTAAAAAAGAAATAATAAAACGTTTTCCTGAGGACATTTTTATAGGCTTTTCTCTCCAAAAAAGCGGGAGGTCAAGCTGAGTACCTGCTGGGTAATGTGAAGACAAACATGCACACAGCACTTCAAACTCAATTCTTAAAATCACTTAATAACTAGCGTAGTACTCAAAAACTTTCTTTAGCAGAAAATACAAAAGACGAAAAGACATTCACAGATAGTTCCTACCCTAAAGCATCTGGAAAGCTGCCCACAACAGCGATGAGATCAATCCACTTCCAGCTTCTTGAGCAATTACTTTGTTCTTCCTTGGCACATTCTGTCCATCTCTCTGGTTTATCTAGGTTTTTCTGTTTTTTATTTTTATTTTTTAATAATTTTCCAGTATACCCTTAAATTTTACAGCCAAACTGTCCTTGAAACAAAGGACAAGAGTTGGATACCACAACAGACTTATCCATTTGTAGTATAGCAGATATTCTGCATTTAAATATTTTTCCTGGAGATCAGTACTGGGACTTGTGGTCTATTAAAAATGCAAAAGGTGAAGACTCTAAACCCAGCAAAATGCTTCTACTTTTCAACAATCCCCTGATTTTTTGTTCCAAAATGTTCCAGAAATGCCAAACATACATTCTAAATTCCTTATCATTTGTCTTAACAACATAGCACTTTTGACAATTTCATCTATTTTCATAAGTCTGATAATTCTTAAAGCAAGGACTTTCCAGGTTTTTATGATGTTAACAAAAGTACAAAATATATTTTACACGACCACCCAGTAAAGTACAGATGCAAAATATACATGTATAACTGAAACAAAAGTTTCATGAAAACGTATTTAACCTCACTCTACCTTACGCTGGTATTTTCTATCCTATTTAATCTTTTAAGTGCTGATAGAAATCCACTAAATTAATGTTATACCCCACCAAACAGTTCGAAAAAGAACCACAATTATTAATTGTCTAGCAACACCACCTAACAGCGAGGATTCCAAATGAAGAAAAAGCGCAGAGTCCAACAGAATTCACAGACTATTATTTTGGAAGGTCTGCAAATCTGCCTGGCATAG
Organism: Pteropus medius; assembly: GCF_902729225.1. NCBI lineage: Eukaryota > Metazoa > Chordata > Mammalia > Chiroptera > Pteropodidae > Pteropus > Pteropus medius. The sequence goes on from NW_024340849.1 coordinate 9,442,404, forward strand.
GCAATAAAGATCATTAAGTCTAGAGAGTAAAGGAACAAAGTTACATAGATATAAGAATTGTTGAAAAACTAAAAAATAATTACTTTTAAAAATTAAGTATAATTAAGAATTAATGAACATTGATTAATGAGCAATACTATAAATTCATCTATAGACCTTATCCTAAGTTCATCAATCATCCCACTGATGTTTTCTATCTGGTCCAGGATCTAATCTAGGATCCCATGTTGCAGTTCATTATTACGCCATCTTAGTCTCCTCTAATTAGTCTATTTGTCTCAAATGACCTTGACACTTTTGAAAAGTACTAGACAAAATTTTGTAGAATATCTTTCAATTTAGGTTTTATCATCACTAGAATAAGGTGATACATTTTTGGCAAAAATACACAGAAGTGATATTATGCCCTCCTATCAGAAAATTCATGATTCTCAACTTCAACCTCCAAATATTCTTATTAAGTAGGTCAGAGTAAGGCCTCAAAATCTGTAGAATTAAAAATTCTGATGACTGGTCATGCTGAGTCAGTAGAACTGCGATGAGGGCCAGGAATCTACATGTTTAGTAAGTAATCTAGGGGACTGTGAAGACACACATTGAGAAAGATTGTTTTATTTCACTATGGCTCTCAAAATACTAGAACTTCACAAGATAGCTCTCTTCACTTAAAAAAAAATAAGTGTAGGCAACTTAGCTCTTCAAAATTCCAGAAATATCTGTCTTTGCCAAAAGGCACCAGTTGTCATGGTCAATCGATTATGCTCTTTCAAATTTCCTGTTCCCTTTTAGGCCCCTTGATATTTACACATGTTCTGTCTGACTCACTAAAACTTATGGTCTGTAATGTGACTAATACTCTAGAGATATCTAATAATTACCATGTACTTCATCTGCACATATACTCCCCCAACTCCCATCCCTGAAAATGTCTTGTACTGTTCCAACCAAAGATAAAAACAGACCCTAGTGTCCACCCACAACAGGAATCTATAACTCTCTGTGTAAAGGGTTGGTTGCTAATTTGAGTGACCTCATCAGGAACAGCTCTCTGGACATCATATGAGTGCGTGGATGCGAGGTGGGTGTGGAGTCAGACACCGCCAGGGTTTCAGGAAGAACGAGAGATGGCACCTGCTTCTCCGTCCACTCTGGTGACCCATGGGAATATCCATCCCCACCCTTGCCCATCTGTTGATCAAAACTGATGATCTGAAACTCTTTTGGGGGTTTCCATCAAGAAAACCCTCAACTCTAAGAAAAAATTAGTAAAATGAGAGATCTAGACCAGTAAGATCCAGATTAGAATATTTGCCAGTTCATGCTCAGAACCATATGACCTGATCATAAAATAAAAATCACAGTCAGCTTCTCAGCAACATATAGAGTCCACCATATTTCACATCTACATATATTTTTAAACAGCCAGTGAAAAGCAAGTCAAATTAAACAAAGGTCAAAGATGAACATGGAGAGTAAACTCATAAACTGAAATTTCTGATTCAAGTCATAAGAATTTTGATAAAAATTGGTCTAAAGTTTTCAGAGGAAGTTGAAGATATTACGAAAAGTCATCTAATTTAAAGTAGGTTCCCCTTTCCTATTTGGTTACCAAATGCCTTCCTGCTACTAGGTAAAGTACATTAACATAAACCACCCTAAAGCTGTAACATTTAACAGACAACGTCATGTAACTATTGGTTTTAGCAGCCAAGATTCAGAGTCAAGACCGCTCCCCCACCCCCGAAAGAGTCTTTTGCTCTGTGTCCAATAATTCATGTCTTTCTGACGGTTCTCTTAATGCTCCCAAGCATAAGTTCTACTCAGAACAGAAACTAAACCATGTATAACTTACGAAGACTGGTATTCAGACCCTTTCTTCAGTTATATAAACACAGAACTGGTAACAATAGTTTATTACTACACACACAAATTTAAAAAGGAGCACCTATATATTTTTAAGATTTGTATTATGGAGCAAACCGACTAGAAGAGGAATTGAAGCAGAGTTTCATTACTGTCTGAAGCTCTCTGCCAAACACACAGCTATGTATTATACAACACAGTACTGTTCTTCACATCAGGAGCCAAATTAAAACCAACTGCATCATCTCTAGTCTTTAATCCTCTCAAACGCACCTTTTACTAGTTTATTGTGCAGTCATTTTAAACTCTGCATTAGATTGGAAGCTCCCTGAAGGCAATACCCGCGGTTAGTCATTCTTCGCCCGTTGCAGCACTCAGCACAGTGACTTAAGATGCTGGTCCTGAACAACGTGAATGAAAACAAACCAAAACTGAAACCGCCTGCAAGAACCTTGCCATAAAAAACCCTCTTTAACATTTTAAAATTTATGTTTTCTGGGTGGACCTGCTCCCACAACTCCCCAAACTGTCAGTACTAGTTTATTTCTTCCCCCAAATCCAAACCAAACAAACAACATTTCTACATTTTCCTGAATGTTAATTATGCCTCCCTCTTCTCTCTCCCTCCTTCTCTCCCCCTCCTCCCGCCCCCATATATATATTTAAATTTAAGTAGATAAAATATCAATTATCTAGGTTTGAGAAAAGGAATAAGTAGAAGTATTAACTCTTTAAGAAGCAGTCAATAGTTTGGTGAGAATCATTATACAATGTTGTTTTTCTTGTTTTCCAACAAGTGAAATAACACAAGAATGTTGTTCAAAAAAGAACTGACTTTGCCTCACCCTCTTCATAAGCATATCTGCCTGAACCAACCTTCTTAACTTTTCTGACTCTGAGTCATGAGTAATAAGATCAGCTGCTACACTATGCTGGAGATGTGGCTGTTACATTGGTTGAAAAACAAAGGCATCAGAATATGCCTGCCTGAAAAAGTTCCTTATTTCAGCCTTTTTTGGTCATTTGCTTTTCTCTCATAAAATAAAAGCAGGATGGTACTGCTCTAATTCACCCAACCCCTTACTCCAGAACTTTCCTGTGCGGGAAATGTATTTAGCATGGCCTACTCTCCTTGCAAGGTCTGTGGAGGCTGACTAATTGCCCCCACAACAGCCCTGACTATTCAGATAACGGAAATTTCTGCCTAAACGCCTTTAGCTTACACTGCGGCTCGGCTATTATGCTCTACGTGAGAGCAACTGTCCTCTTTCAGTGGCTCAATTTAGGTCCTAAATTTTCCATGTTGCATTACTAGAAATATTCCAGTTCACACAATCCTCCCTTTTCCAACTTATGGATTCCATTTGGGAACTATACAAAATAGGTGATGTGGGAAACCGAAATGCCAAGTGACTTGCACGGGTGTTAGATGTGTTGTCAAAACACATCTAAACATGAAAACAGCCTCCTCGACTACAGCATAAATGCCCTCAGGACATGTTGTTAGACCCTCCTGGCCCCAAGGAGCCTCAGTGACTGCTTACCAATTGCCTCTAGAAAACAAAAAACAGTTACAGACTGGTCCCTTTAAAATCGAATCCTCAGACGTGAATAAAGAATGATTATTGTCTATTGCAGAGTTCCAGCACTATTTACCTACTCTACTAGCCACAGACTTTTCAGACTTGGCCAGATTTGGAAATAGTTTTATCTCAAAGAATCCTAAACCTGAATCCATCCACCTATTTGTTTCTCCAGATTTAGTGTAGACTCCAGGAGAACAAATGGGTTTTCATTATAAAGCTGCACCCAGATTTTGCGTAGTCTTATGAAAGAAAATGCAAGGTTAGAGTATAACTTATAATTCTCCACAGGAAGAAATCAACCCTATGGTACTCCTAACAACGAAAAGCATGTGTCTATATGCTGCGCACTGTATTCTGATCTGAATGCAGAAGCAAACACAATTCTTTAAATAATCTTGAAACACTGCTCTGTCAGGGGAAGACTACAGCTCAAGTCGATTACAATGTGAAAACCCCATTTTCTCACAATTGCATTATTTCTCCATAATTATTCCAGCAGGAATTCATTTTAACTTACATTAAGTACAGAGAATAAATGTTTTTTTTTTTTTAAATGAGGAAAACAGGAGTGCTAGAAATATTCTCTACCCTGCTCTGGGTGACGGTTACAGGGTGCACGCATTCGTACAAATTCCCTGAGCAAGATATGGAAGAGCTGCACTCTTTTAAAAAGCTACATGTTGTATTTTGATAAAAATATTGTTAAAAAAAAGGGAAAGAAGAGGGGGAAAAATACAAATCCAAGATTGAGGGTAGTTTTTAAAATTCCTTAAAATTCCTATTGTTTAAGAAACACAGGCTTGCTGAGCGCCTTGTTCAATCCGGACCCGCTGTGGGTGCGACTGTAATGAAGACGCAGTCGTTGGATGCGCGGGGACAGACGAGCGCGGATTAGAGCGCGGCGAAAGCGTCGTGAGGGTCACGATGGGAGCAGCACGGGCAGCTCAGGCCGCAGGCTCCGTGTCCAGTTCCGGTTAAGAGCCACAGCTCTCAGAAGGCCATCTCCCCCGCAAGCACACACACTGAAACGTACCTCGAATGTACGAAAAGGTCCATCATTATTTCCTTCTCTTCGAGAAGCACAAAATTAAACTTAACTTTTTAATCTTTATCATGAGGTACACTAAAAGCTACATCTTTCAAGCTATGTCCCTAACTAAAAATAAACATTAGCAGAGATCAACCTGATTCAGGCCACCGGGCTATGAGGCATTTCAGTGCAACACACAAGGGCTGCGAAGCCAACAAGATGCTCCAAAGTTAACACTCAGCTACTTAAAGTTTTCTTTAACGAAAGTTCTGCTTGTGGCAATTCTTCACAGAAAACAGATTTCACTTAATGTTTAAAATAACCTCCCCCTCAACCCAAAACAATTTCTTTAAATGCTTAATGAAATGAGTTATTCAGAAAAATTCTGTTCAAAGGAAAATAAATTTAAAAGATAAAAACTGGTTAAAAGGAAAAAAAAAACCCAAAAAACAAGAGAACTAAACAAACTGTAGGAAAATCCATCTCTGTCACCCAAAGTCACAAATATGTGCAAGCAAGACCAGAATCCTGTGACAGCTAAGGTGAGCCTGGAGCAGGCTGCACAGGTTTTGAACAGGTAGCAAACTTCCCACCCTTGCACAACTTAACCCGCTTCTCTCCGCAAAGCAGTGGAGCTGATGAAGACTCTATAGGATATTCCTACGAAATGGTCAGAGAAGTGGCTGACACCCATTTTCTTCAGAAATCTGGGGCAGACAGAAGATCAGTAAGTCCACACAAATGGATCGTGTGAGACAAGGATGCTAACAAGGGGGCATTTTACAACTCAGATGAATAACCAAAACAAAGGAGTCACTTTACCTGTCTGCCTTCATCAGAAGGTTTGGCGGCAGCTCCAGGAGCTGGTTGTGCTGCACATCCAACACCTCCACGGAGGTTCTCTCCAGCCTTTCGGGTAGCCTTGTCAGCCGGTTGTGTCCTGCCAGGAGCTTCCGGAGGCTGCTGTTACAAAACAAGCTGTGGAAAAGGGGAAGAACATAGAAGGCGACTTACTTAGAGCTAATTTTGGATTAAAGATTAAAAAATGAATAAGAGTAGGAGAATACTTAAAATTCTCTCCAAAAAACATAAATTCATTCGGAGCAACTGCAAATTCATTTTAACATAAGCTCAAACTTGGAGCTGTTCATATTTCAATATTTTCCCTACTTTAAACCCTTTTCCCGTTGAGAAAAAAAAAAGTGTAGCTTGCTGCCAGCGTTCATTTAATATCATGCGTAGGAATGCTACATTCTCTACAATTTGACATTTTCAGCAATCGAGAATTACTTTATTTTGTAAGTCGAAACACCACTACTAAATACAGAATGTTGTAAATAGAGTGATGTTATCTGTTTTCAAAGACTACTGATATACTAGAGCGATGCAAAAATAATAATAATAATAAAAGCGAGATAGTCCACAGCAAACTTTGGGGTAAGGTTAGGATTACTATCTGCGAGTTACCTTGGAGTAAAGGCTGCAGCAGCAAGCGCCCTTGCTTAGTATTTTCGGGGCAAAAGGGAAAAGGGTTAAAAAAAAAAGTGGGAAAAACTATAAAAATAAATACTTAACAAAGAAGCTCTACTTAGTGAAAGAGAAAAAACATTTCATAGAAGATACTGAAGACAGCAATGTAATACTGCCGGGTTTACAAGGCCAGCTTTAAAAGGTGGTAGTGGTAGTGGGCTTCTCAAGGTAGGGCGTCTGTCTTTTATCGCCCAAGAATGCAGGGTATTCCACTCACAACGGATTCTGAATAAATACAGTCAAGCAATTTTTACCTACAGGATGAACATTAAATAAAGGATTCTTCTATCCAATTAATCTTTTACAGATGCCCGAGAAAATGTTAAATTCTTCCTCAGTTGCATTTCACAATCATAACTATTGCTCCCTTTCCTCACTCTCCTTCTAAGTCTGTATATTTTTGTTTTCTCTTTGGTTTAATCCTAGACCAAAGGAGAGACTCCCTCCTAAAGAGAATAGAATGTACTTAATCCACTATTTTCTTTTGAGCCGTAAAGAGCTCTGTGGAAGCTTGGCTGCGTTTCTTCTATGGGTTATCTAAGCTGAAATAAACGATAGACACTTGCTAATCTAATGTGAATCCACTTTATGACACTTGGAGCTTCAGCCATTGTACAGAATAAAACAGACCCTGGGTATAAATACAGAAACCTGGGGACGGTGGGAAAGTGAAGTTATAATGTGCATCGGGATCATTTTGGAATGAGAATTCATGCACATTGCTGTCAAAGAATGAGGCTTCTTCACCCACCTCCTGTTTTTCATCATTCTGACATCCCTCAACTGATGTCCAAAACTCTGAAAATCACCCTACATTACAGCCACAACTTTATTCACTTCAAATACCAAGACTAGATTCTTTGCTCATAAAGATACTGGGAACCTGTTCCAACTGGGACACACAGGCCGCCAGTAATGATCTCTAACATGTCTGACGCGGCAGGCTGAAATAGCAACTTGACATGACAGATTATCCAGGACTGTCCTTCAGTCACTGTTAACACAGGGGGCAGTCTCTGTAATGGCCACTTCAACCCAATAATTCAAGATTTGTTTCTCCAATTTTACTGCCTTGCTGGCTCTAGGGTACAATTTAGGATGGGGTTACTTACTATTTACAAACACACATACACACACGCACACTCTTTAACCTTAAATACATGGATAACTGAAAGATAGGTGACAAAATTTTTATCTTGATTTTTTTCCAAATAAAAAAGTAGACTTGACAACGTTAGGAAGTATTAAATGCTAATTATTGGATTTAGTTCAATACTTTTGGATACTAAGCACTAAAACACCTTCTTTTCTTTTTAATACATCTCTTCTGAATTTTAGTTTCTCTTTTGTCAAACCCTTCATGCATATCACTTAAATAAAGCTTGACTATTAAATCAACTTCTAATGAGTCACTGTCTTGTCTGAAATATTGGATCAATGACAGAGCTGATACAAAGTTTACAGCTAAACACCACCATAAATAAGAAAACAATACATATTGTTTTTGTCCCATGGGTTAAAAACACAAACCCACAAAACAAACACTGTTTAAATTCCTTGACAATAGAGCATTTAGGATTTGCTCTGAATGAGCATTTGTTTAGATACCACCCCCCAAACCTGTAATAACACAGAGCAAATCAAGGAAAACTGGATGAAATGTCAGTTATCTTGTATTTATTTAATTGTTAGCTTATCCATATAATATCTTTGTTGTGCCCGACAGAGAAACACAGGCCTAGATTCCAGTGTGCTATTACTGTTGAACTGGGGAGGCTGGAGTGGAGAAGAGAACAGAGTAAGCAGAAGAGAGATAACGAAAGAATTTTTTCAACCAATTATTTCTTTCCTATTATTAGTAGCCTGCTTTCATTTTTGCTATTTGTCTTCTAAAAGCCTGCCCCTCCCCGCTAACACACACACACACACAATGCTGTCCACAGGGCACATCACCAAACTGTCTGGGTGATGGTGATGGGCTGCACTGAGTCACCTAAATGCTCAGTCAACATAAAGCTCTAAAGCAGAAAGCATTTTCAAATGGACTGAATTTATGAATATAATGTATGACTGAGAAAGCAAAATTAACAGCTTTCCAGGGAATGAAGATTTCCTTTATGACCAGTATATTCTAACACAGTGATATCCAACAGAAACATAATGAAAGCCAAATATAATGTAATTTAAAAATAAAAGTGAAAACAGGCGAATTAATTCTTATAGTACTTTTTATCTGACTCAATATATCCAAAACGTATTTTCATGATTCTTATTCTTTATAAGAAAACAGAGGAATATTGACCATATACCTTTAAGGATCATGCACCTAAGGTAAAACTTTAGCGACATATTTCCAAAATATTTTCATTGCTATCTTTGACTATACATCGTTAGAAACAACTGACTTCCTTTGTTCAGTGACTGGCCAAGAATGGTGCAAAGAGCTAGACCTGAGTTGTGGCAGCCACTAGTCTCAAATAGCTACTTAAATTTAAATTAATGAAAATTAAATAAAATTTAAAATTCAGTTCCTTGGTCACACTAGCCACATTTCAAGTGCTCAATAGTCACATGTGGCTAATGGATACCATGCTGGATAGCACGGATAGATATAGAGCATGTCAATCACCACAGCAAGTTCTACGGGTCAGCAGGAGAACAGATCACTCTTCTGGTTATTAATTTTATGGCTGGTCACAACAGTCCAATCATACTTTGTGCCCAAATTAGTAAACCTGAAGATGTCTGTATCTATGGACATTAGATTATCATCACATGGCTATTTTAGAAATCTTGCCAGTAAAGTAAAAATTATGAAATAAAAAATAATAATACATGTTAAGAGAGAAGGAAAGAAAATTTCTTGGATTTTCTACACCAAATTTCACACCAAGAAAAAAAGAATATAGTTTGCTCTTTCTAGGTTTAATGATCTAATAATCTTTTATTCCTCAAAATTATGTTCAAGGGAAACCAAACATTATTTGTGGGTAAGGCAGACATGTCAGGTCAATAGACAGAAGGGAAAGAGTCTAAAAGAATTAAGATTATAGAGGTGAACCAATCATACTGCTGTTTGCTGAGTCTCTGAATATTTCTTTGGGCATATTTACAAACTTCCACCAAGCACCACCCACTGCATGACCTTGAAGAGTCTGAGAGTCAAAGCCTCACTCCACTCTTCGCTGCACGAAGAGAGTCCATGACTTGAAGACACCACATGAGGTAACGGGCACTAAATAAGGACTTTTTTTTTATTAAGAAACAAATACAAAACTCTTAGGAGTTCATAATAACACATGAAACACTGACTCAGCAATTTTTAAAAACTGTTTATCAAATTTGAGATTCTCTAACATGATCTGTAATACTCACCGTGCAGGAAGTTCATATATTTGATTATGGCCAATATCCAAAACTTCTAGCTTTCGGCTTTCACATATCCATTCAGGCACATTTTCTAAGTGGTTCCTAAATATAAGAATATATGATTTTTTTCTTTGATTGAAATTTAACCTAGAGTATAATTTCAAACTCAAAATAATTACACAGAATAAATGAAACTTCAAATGAACTACCAAAGTACAGTGAGTATACATCAAAAGGATATGTGTGTTCACTTTAATCTAGAAGCAAGAATTATGATACGGAATAAGAAATAAAGAAAAAGTAGGAAAGGACATAGTTATATCATCTCTGAAGTCTTTGAAAAAAATAAATAAATAAAAGTCTGGTTCCCAGAACTACTATCCTAAAAAGTCTGTAAGCCCATGCAAGTTTAGCAAGAGATCTTATACTTAGAAACAAACACTCACACACTTCTAGTTAAAACAGTTTTATTTTCCAATTTACATTTTTACCCTTAACATTAAAATACGTCTCGGTTCCAGTGGGTATCATGAGAACACAGCTACAGGTAAACAGAAATGGCAGCAGTGAAAAGGTACACTGACCGTTAAGACTCAGAATTATCTGAAAACATTTACTTAGGCATCGGATGGTAATTATAATTACCAGAAACAAGCGAATTAATTGTGACTTTATTAAATGAACTGACCACTTCTGAGACAAATCTATATCTGAATGTCTCCCTAATCATAGATGGTTAGTCTTTCATCTTCTTTTTTAAATATGTGAAATGACCAGGCACAAAGAATCTAAAATGGTATGTTTATTATGACAACAATTCTTTATAAACAGATGAACAATTCTGTAAAAAAAAAGATGTCTGGGACAAGAACTATATTAGAGCAAAAGCGAAAATAACTGTGATATTAAGGTGGTGGCAATCAATATGTGTGATTTAAAAATCATGTCCTTTAATTTTGCTATTACATTAATGTTTTCAATTAAAATACAAAAAGGAAGGCATTATTTTCTGCCTAGTATCTATATAGGTATATAGAATTTTGGCTTTGAAGCCTTAAAGATTGATACGTTCACTGACTTTAATTTATAGTAGTTAACCCCTAACACAGCTTAATAAGATAGGAGAGTGAAAGTACCCTTTATTATAAACAACCTCAGTACAGCAATAAAACTCTTGTAAGTGTGAAACTTTGAACTTGAGGAACTCTAAGTACCTAGTAAACACTATGATGGATGACAGCTCAGCCCCTTCAGATAACAAACATTCACACCAAAGGAGGAGGGCGAAAGACTCAGAGCTATTTGAGGGGAATCAGAGGTTTCCTGAGACAGAGTCATAGCTTAGAAGGTGAATGAAGCAGAGCATGTTACAGTGAAGGTTCTGGACATGACAGTTACAAAAGAAAGGTAAACAGCATTTAAGTGGCAGAATTTAGGAACGAGCAGGACATAAGAGTTTTCAATTCAGTCTCACTTAGGGGTTTCAATGAGAACCATGTGCCAATTATATCCTATAAATAAAGGGAAAGTGGATTCACTCTATGGCCAACTCTCTCAAGTACATCTTTTCACCATGTATGCAAACCCACTCCAGTACCGTTCTTATTTAAAGGGTGACAACAACAACATTCAAGGCTGACAGGAAAAGAAAATGAACTTAATCAGGTAATATCTGACTTCTAGTACATTAAACAAAACTATCTGACATGAATTTAGTAGGAAATGCATGAAATATTACTCATAAAGGATTTTATAATTATAAATTTCTAATAAAACTACAATTTAATAATTTTCACAATAGCTAAATTTTGGCACATTCTTACATAATTATGATGGAGAATATTATTAACACATGTGATTTTATACAATGAAATGAGTTAGTTAACAGTGTCACTAATGAGAGAGCTCCGTATTCCCACGTACTGTGGTTGTTCAAAAAACTGGGGGTAATTCATTAGAATTACGTTAAAAGTGAATTTTCAAATTTAGTGTTAAGATTATTGACATTTAATTTGTGTAAACATAGGCTTTATGTCTTCGGGAAAAAGTCCACTACAGTATTTTTGGTAACTGGAGTAAATATGATAACCACAGGAGTGAATCTGCATAAAAGGTGAGATGGTCGGTCTACAAGGGAAGCGAGTAAGCTGCGTGGAAATCCTGCTTTGGCAGATTTAGTGGCTGCTTTCTAAGGGTTCTTAACAAGGAGCTATATTTACAAGATAACAAAAAGGGAGTGGGGAAAAGTCCAAGAAATATCGCACAGTATTTTTTTAATGAAACCAATGTTGTTTCAGTAAAGTGATGAAGATGTGGTTAATATAATAAAAGAACCGCTGGACCTTCCAGCCACATGACCTCCAATTTACTAATCTTTCAAGGGCAAACCTGGTGTTCAAATTTGTGTCCGCACCAACGTGAAACTTGATTCTTCAGGTTTGAACTATAGTATATAAATGTAGTATTTTAACTGACAGACATTTATGTACATTTTCAGAGGATAAGTAAAAACTACTTAATTTGTGTTATTTACCTTAAAAATATATAAGAAGTTCTTATGCATATGCTCGGAGAAAACTGACCAAGTAATTTTCAAGCAGATTCTCGAGTACTCTAGGGCGCGGCTGCTTACCTTGAAACGTCCATGTAAGACAGATTATTTGGAACTGGGTAAACATCCAGTTGAACGAGTTCTAGGAGGTGGAAAAAAACACAAAAGCATCACCATTCAAGTGACACAGAGACTCTTTTTGTGTGTAACATATCATTACTGTGCTTTATTCTCCACTGTTTGTTTAGGTTCGGAAGTACAATACATTCATTTGTTCTACTCTGAAACTACAGGAAAGGATAGAGAACTTCTAATTTAATCACAAGATCTTATTCAGAGATTGAAATAAACCACTCATTCTACTTTTCTACCCCCTTCCCATTGACTTACTGTGGCTCTTGGTAGTCATGCTAAATTTTATCTGAAAGATTAACTGTATGAATACTGTTTAACATTAAGGTTTCTTTCCATAAAACCAAATGCATCCTGGCTTTTGCCTTTTTCACTCTACTGAAACAGCACCTCTGAGAGTCTCAAATGATTTCCTCTACTCAAATCTGAGTACTCTTCCTCAAAACTGTATGAAATGTGACATCACTGTCCACCTAGGGCTTTGTTTCTGGGGCATGGTAGTTTCTAAATGTCCTTCTGCTTCTCTAAACACTTACCAATTAATCACAGGGTCAGCTCCTATCTGGTTGCCCATTCTGGCACCAGCTACTTGTGAGGCTTCGGTACGAGCTCTCTTCTCTTCACCAGTTACCTTACTTCCATGGTTTCAGGTACCACCTCTGAGTCTCAAATCAATCATCTGCAGTTCTGACTGCAAACTCCTATCAGCTCACTGAAGACCATGACAGTAACCTGGGTTAAGAGAGGACCGGACCGCCACACTTCTCCTGCAAATGCACTCTGCACACCACTTCACATCAACAGTCTTCTAGCATCACGTCCATCGCATGCCTCCTCCGCTTAAAAATTTCCACTGGTTCTCTACAGCTTACGGCACTAGCTTCAAAGCTTCATCATGACTCCGAGCCACGCATCCCCTAATGACTTCTTACTACTCTCCAACAGGCACCTATGAGTTCAGAATCTCCTGTCTTCTCCCATCTGCTAAGCACAGCACATTCGGATGCTTTTCTCTTCAACACCCACTTCGTGCCTCCTGGCTATCCAAATCCTGTAACCCTTCAGTGAGCGGCAGCTCCTTGAGGCTTGGCTTGTTTCTCCAGTGAGATAACAGTAAACTCATTTTTTTAAAATCTCTTATCCTTTAGAACTCATACATTACACTACACATAAAGCAAGTTCTTGATAAACATTTGTTCAACTTGTAGTAAATACTTGGTTTCATTAATGATGTAGGAACTGAATTCTTAATGTTAGTAAACATATGCCCATATGGCCTTTTCTTTATCAGAACTGCCACGATTTCTAAATTATAAGGAAGAGAACTTATTAAACGAGTAAGACTCTTGCTTTGTGGTGTCCCTGTGGGTATATAATTTAGGTTTCTCCTAAGGTAAGCTCCTTCGTCAACAGAGCATGAAATCCGAGATCCTGAAAGGAACCTAAAGTGGACCTTCCTTTCACTTTCACTCTCCAGGATTAAATCGAGGTTCCAGACTTACTGTGTTATTAACAAGGAAGCCCAAGAAACAGTTCACTCTCTCCCTACTCCCTTTCAAGGAGAGGAGCCAAATCGAAAATGGGAGTAACTTATCTAAATATCACAATATGAGAAAAATAAGTTAGGAACTATAAAATCTTCCTTTTTGATTCCTTCAAGTATCAAACTAGCATTCTTCTTTTATGATTTTTATCTTAGCAAAATTTGACACTTATTTTACTAAACAAGGAAAGAAAAATCAAAGCAAGGCGGAGATGATGGCACTGAGTAAATTCCTGGAACCAACTGAGATACTTTGGTGTGGTCTGTTACATACCATTAGAAGAGGCGTAGAGTGCTTTCAGGAAGTAGCCACAGATGTTTAGTGTCACCAGTTGATTCCTTTCACAGTGTAAAACTTCAATGTTGTTGAATATCATAGCATCTAGGTCACCAAGCTTATTGTCTCGCAGATCAAGCTGAGTGACATGCTGGAGAAAGTCCACTTCATCTGCTATTAGCCTCCTAATTATGTTCAGTCTTGAAAGAAAAAAGACACAACAGAGACTATAATTAACTGCAATGCTCTAAACAAATGGCTACGCCCTAATATGGCGAGGTATCAAGAAGGGACTCAAGTCTCACTATACTCTAGTCCTTCATGATTCTTAATCTCAGCATCTGGCCTTCTAACAGATCAGATTCTCTGGCTATTTTTAGCTACAACTTCATGAGGTCTTAACCTTGGCAATACATTCTGAAACATGAGTAAGACCCTAAAGCTGGAGAAGAAGCATGCATTTTGATTTTACCTTAATTTGTTTCAAGAGAAAAAAATCCATTTAAACATTTACTTCCAAAGAATTTGGTTGAAAGAATACAAGAAACAAAATGCAGAAGTCCCATTAAGCACATTATGACTGCACTGAATATTTAAGGAAGCATAGAGGATAGGTGAGCAGGTAGATGAGCAGCCACATGCAGAATTAAAGGGTGAACTTTGGGGAAAAAAATGAATGGGAGTCACATATGCGGCAAAGATAGGAATGCAAATATCTGGATTTTCAACTGGCTCAGGGCCAAGAATTGATTACCAAAATTATCTCCGTCTTTAAAATTTTGCTTGAAAAGAGCCGAGTACATAAAATACTGGAATCTGGCATGGAGGATTCACTGAGAAATTATAAAATGAAGGAAAATGACGGGGAGCAAAAAGTCTAGGATAGAGTAAGAGACCGGAAAACACTGGCAGAACCTCAGCCATGAGAACTAGTTAGCCAGTGGACGGTAGTGGCTGCGGGTGAGCTGCCAAGAAGTAAGTAGTAACGGAGACTAGAAGCCAATATAACAAAGACACGTGTAGCTTTGAAGTGGAGAAAAACAGATCAAACCTCAATTCGTAGTTTGCTAGGCAATGCCCAACTTCTTTACAAACAACAAAAATCCTCTACTTTTCATTACAAAGCCAACAAAATGCTGAGGTCATGTGCTCAGTTAGAAGAGCATTACCATGAAGGCCGGAGCTTAGAAAAATGCTGAAGGTTCTCACGGTGAATTTCTGCCCTTTGAAAACTAAAATAAAATGATGGCAACTGAATTATTAATAGCAATATCAAAGTCATTGAAACACAAGGATGAGTGACAGCAAAGAGCTAGGATTTGTCAACCTGCAAACACAGCATATGGGCTCTTCAAATGTCCCTAAGAGGATTTTTTTTGGCTCCTTCTTTCTCTCATTCCAGGTTGTAAGATTAAAAAATTGGCCTCAACCCAGCAATTTGCCTATTTCCAAATGCTCACTAGATTCTAGAATATGTACACAGAATGAAAAGAAAAAACAAATCTCATTTTGGATATACAGACTGCAGGAATTGAAAAAATATCCCATATTTTCCCTAATCGAATACTTTATATTACCTTCCTAATGTGGCATTACCATCTTCATTTGAAATAGCTCCCCTCCACACACACCACAATTTCAATGCATTAACACTAAAATAATTAAAGGTTGATTTATTGAGACAAAAGAAAAACTATAATGAAGAGGAAGTTACCATTCCCACTGTTTGGTTGCCAAGTCTTATCGGCATTCAAATATCAGAAATTTTTAGGCTCACAGAATAATACAACTATTTAGGATGAACTTTTAAAGAAGCAACATACTGATAAAATTTCCTTCCAATAATTCTCTCAGTTAACACAGCCATTTTATCTATTTCATAAATATTTATTGAGCATCACTTCGCAAAAAGTGAAAGGCTAGTGTTGATGACGACAATGACCTATGGCTTTGTGTCGATAAGAGATGAATAAAATAAGGTGTTTGTCAACAGATTTTGTAAGTCAGTGAGGAAATCACATCTACTTTGATATGTGAAGTAGAAGAACTGCAAGTATGCGATGAGTGTCATAAATGATGCATAAAATAAAGAGAATGGTCAGAAAAGATGTGACAAAAGAAGAAACATCTCATCTGAACCCCCAGGGCAGGCAGAACTGGACAGATGTAAGCGGGAGAAGAAAGCCAGCCGTGAGGAAGCAGCAGCAGGATGGCCTCAGGGCTGGAGAAGAACACAGAGTGTGCTTCATGCACAAGAGCAGGAGTCCCTCAGTGCAGAATGTGTGAGAAGAGTGAGACTATGGCTCCAATTATTTATCAAGCGCTGTACTTACTAAGGGCTAACACTGGGGCGCAATAACAGCAGTGCTTCTCAAGTTATCGAAGGCACAGGACCTATCTTCTAAACTTCGGATCGCAGACTGATGTGCAGTTGTACTGCACACAACCAGCACACGACTGACACCATAAGTTGCTCACCATGCACGTCCAGCAACAACGAAACTAGTCGATTTCCTGTACCATGAGTCTACTTATATGAGCCTACTTGAATGTTGTGGCAACGTCAAATCACTCTATGTTTCGAAAATATTGTCTCAATTTCTATACACATCTCATTGTGGGAAAATATCAAATAGCTGGCTTGCCACTCAGGTCAGAGGAACATACTTCGAGCAGCTCTGAGCTAGAGCCTTATCCTCAAGGGAACCATGGGTTAGTGGGTGGGAGCGAGATACGAGCGCCTAAATACCTTGAAATAGAGAATCGAAGGCTCTGAGCAAGACTGTGCTTGCTTGAGAGGCTGCACAGTGGCAGGAGATGGCTCAGCTAGGAGACAATAGCAGCAGTGACAAGGAAAAAGAAGGGACAAGGACAGAAATGAGAGTGAAAGAACTGATAGAATCTGATGGTAAACGAGAAATAGTCAAAGTTTTGTGTCTGGATAACGAATGAAGTGGTACTGCTATCAGCAAAAAATAGGAATCCAGGAGGAAGAACGGCGAATAAAGAAGGAAATTGAACTCTGTTTCACATATATTTGGTTAAGTGTATCAACATGGGAAACTAAGGTGAAATTATCCAGCTGGCAGCTAAAGTAGAATTCGTTCCAAGAAGAGAAACAGGGTTAGAGAAAGACTGGGGAATAATTAACACAGAGATGAAAGGTGAATAATGTAGCTCTGAAAGTACAGGCAACCACCAAGGCAGAAAACAGAAAGAGAAGTGATTAGGAGAGAGATGTGGGTAACAGCCACCTTTTGGACAGAGAAGAGGGGAAGGAGGAATTATTAAAGTGTCATAGAAGGAATGACATCAGACTCAAAGAACACCAACGTAAGAAAAAGAATAAAAGAAAAGTGACCACGTTTAATCTGATGTAACATTTCCATCTGAAGGAATAAAAAGTCGAATCAATAAAATTAGCCCTTTGCATAGAGAAACTAAGCGAAATGCCTCAAACAATTCTACCAGCTTCGATCTAAAATATTAAAGCAGAATTATAAGCAAATCTGACCAGACCTCCCCCTTCTCAGCTCAGTGGCACAGAGGGAAGCAGTTATCTATTTACACTCATTCAACATTCTCACAGTGTCCAAAGTCTATTTTGGTATTTAAATATCCTGTAACGGATTCTCATCTAAAAAGACTCATTAGCTCTGGAAATCTGAAGAATTTATAAAGCTCTTAATAAGAATACTTATTTCTAGACATATTAGATGAATCTTATTTGTAAGCTAACTCAGATCAAGAAACATATTTTCTTGTAGGTACCAGGTAACTCAGAAATCCTCTCATGCTCGTCATCTGAGGTCAACAGGAGCATTGTTATACCTCTGGGTAGCTAAATAAAAAAGGCTTAAATCCTAGAATAGGAAGGTTTTCAAAATCAAAGTGACTCAGAAGCAAATAATGTTAACAATTTAGAAAGAAAGTTAATGAGACAAAGTGTTCAGTTCCTGCACCTGTCACATTCCAAAAAGTTCTTAAAGTCAGATAAAATTATAACCATTTGTACTCCCCCGAATTAAGAATCCTAGGTCTGCAAAATTGCTATCCTTTTCCCAGGTGTGACAGGCTTGATTCCTTTACCTTGAGGAAAGGTTAAGTCAAGCAACTCTTTATGGGACAGGAATGAATGGGTTTCCTAGGCCAGACCACATGAATGGAGAAAGCAGCAAAAGATGCTGCTGCTTTATATGGATGAAAATCGACAGGTCTGAGTGAGGGTCTCGGTTATCAACAGAGAGGAAACTGGGAAGTAAATCAAGAGAACCACCTTTGACAAACAGAGGTGTAAAGATGCTAGGAATGACAGCTGAGCAGATTCCATGAGTGGAAAAGCATCCTCAATCAAGTAATAATTAGAATACAATCACACTTGCTGGGAGTTTGAGATTTATACCTCAATTCCTTCCAAAACTCTATGGTTCTGTAACTAGGTTCTGTTATTACCTGTAATTTGGAGATGAGAACACAGTTGCACAGACATTAAATACCTCACCTAAGATTTAACATGGCCAGTATGTGGTCATCTACTCCTGGTTACTGAGGGGAATTAGTTTGGTTGAAAAAGTATCAAACTGGGCAAGTTAGTAGAACTCAAGCCCATGACGGGCTCTTGTTTTTCTTTGAAAAAGATAAATTTAGAATAGCTTCCTCCCTGTATACTGGTTCATTCTGCATCAGAAATTAAAACACCCCTTACTTACTAAGGGATGATTACTGAGCATCTCTGATGTAGCAAGGAGTGTCCTACTGGTTTCCAGATGGAGTTTAGTGTGATCAGGATTCAAAAGGCAGGTTCTGCTCTTTCAAGGGGCGAGAATGGAGGGTCTAGCCAAACTTGGGCCTAATAAGAGATTATGAGCTTTATATTTTTGTAAAAAACAAAATCTAAGTAAACTAAATAAACTAAGGGCAGAACCACTTGGATGAAGAAATAGAAAATTAAAATAAGTTACATAAATAAACAAATTTAATTAAATGAATACATTAAGTTAGGGAAGGCAAGGAAGTAAAAAAAAAATTTAAGAAAGGAGATATGTTCAATGATGTCAGATGTCTCAAGCCACAGACAAGACTGAGAGAGAAAAATACGTACTTTGCTCTCAATGACAGTTTTCATTCACCATAAATAGCACTCCCTGACTCAATGGCCCCTATCTATTCATGCAAATTAAAACTGGGTTCAAACCTACAAAATGAAGTTCGAACCTACAAAACAAAGTCACGACATGGTCACTCGTCAACGAGAAAAATTTTAAAGCAAGTATAGGTATGAGCAATAATTACATTATTCTTCCCTCTGGGCAAAAATACAAAAATGGGCCTTAACTGAAACTAGTCAGCCTGTTTGCCTTGGCAGGAGAATGTCACCGAAAGGGCTATAAACTACCTGCAAATATAAGCCAACCACTCAAATGGGATATGTTTCTTTAAAATGGTTACCTTAGATCCACATGTTTAATGTGAGGCATCTTTTGTAAAGCCTGAAGCCGAAGGGTCTCCATACAGTTTCCAGACATACAAAGTTTATCCACGGCTGTCAATTTCTCCAATACCTCTGGAATGTCAGTGAATTCATTGAAAGAAAGACCAAGATAACTAAGCTGATGCATGTTCTCCAGCTCAGCAGGGAGGGTCTGGAGAAAGTTTCCGTCCAACAAAAATGTCTGTAAGCTATTAAAGAAAATATTAGAATTATAAAGAGGATGTGTAAATTTTACATCTTTATTATCAACATACAAGTTATGTAAATGCAGATCATATTACTAGAAAAAGAAAATGTACTATCCTTTGCAAAATGAATAAGGGCAGGGCCTGAGGCATTAATACACCAGGGAGAAAAGATTAGAGATAAACACCTTAATCTTTTATTGAAAAAAAATTCTAACCAATTTTCTCAACTTGGCTCATATAAATGGGAACAACATGAGCTAATTGTTGTGAAAGTCATAGAAGAAATCCGCCCCAATACCCACCTTTCAATGTTATTTAAAAAAATTAACTTTTAAATCTTAGAATTCAACATAACTCAGAAAATGAGAAAGTAACCCCTCCTCCCATGTTTAGATACATTCATCTATAGGGATGATTCAATTCTAAACTAGGATATTATAATTTTCTACAACATTTTAAGGAGTATAAAAGCTAACAAATGAACTCTACACAATCGCCTTGATTTGGGGCCAAGAATGACATGACCAACGCAACAAGTTAACCAGTCTCACGGGCCGCGAGTTGCTGCAGCTCCCCTGGGGTTTCTCGGGGGACCCTTTGCAGTGGAGTCAAAAAGTACGCACTTGTGCATAACTCCAACGGCTGCCGGGACGGCTCGCAGGGCGTTGCAGGACACGTTCAGCTCCATCAGGGTTGGAATATTGCAGACTGCTAATGGGAAGTCCCCTAAATTATTATTGGAAAGGTTAAGACTCTTCAACTTGGTGAACCTATTACAATAAAACAAAACAAAGGAAAGAAAAGATAATATCATAGATGCATAGCTTCACATAATTTTGCATTGCCTTAAGAGATAAACCAGCCCAACCCTATTTCAGATGAGGAGGAAATAGAGCCTTCAGAGGGTAAGTAAGCAAGTAGCAGAGCTGGAACGCACATCTTCAGACTTGACAGCCAGTGTTTTCCCTAAAATATAAACATTTTATTTAAAAAACAAACTTGTCAATTTAAACTAAGGTTGAATGTTTGAAGAGGTGACTTTTGCTGGAATAAGTTTCTTAGCTTTACCTCACTCAGCCAGTTTAATTCATACACGTGTAAATGACAATGAAGGAAGAAGAAAAGAACAGGCAGATCTAGCTCTTCTGAATTTCTGGGTTATCCCAGACAAGCCGAAAACTTTTCTGCTTCACTTTTCTCAAATCCAAACCTGAAGTAATAGTAATAATAATAGTAATAGTAATAATAAACTACACAATCTCTAAGGTAACCAAGTTTTGTAGTTCCAAATTTAAGAACCAATTATCATTCCTCAATCTCAATGCAACTCGATACTGCTAACCACACACCCTCAAAAAGGTCCTCTCACTTCACGTTAATGACGTTTTCCTCACCCAGCCTCTTCCTATCTCTCCACACCTTGTGTCCTATGCTTCCTCCTTTTTCCTTCTTCATCTCCTTTTCCCCATCTCACAGTTAAGTATTCCTCACAGATCTGCTTTTTGTCAGTTTCTTTCCTCTCCCTACACTGTCTTCCTTGGAAATCATTTTATTGCTCTGTGAACAACTCTTTCTAACCCATCACCCACCATCTCTTCTCTCCTGAGCTATCTCATATTTCCAGTCCAAGACTGAATTTACCATCTTTATCCTCAACCAGTATTTTCTCCTGTTCTATTTTTGTTAATGGTTCTTTCATTTTCTCAGTTGTCCAAGTAATTAAAGAAGTCATCTTGTAAATTTTACTTCTCTGTGCTCTCCTATATTTGGCCCACTGCCAACTTCTACACCTTTTCTATTTGAGATGAGAATCAGACGAGTTACTGCATTATACTACTTATTTTTAAAACTGCCCAAGTTTACATACAAGGCAGTATTATACTCTAGAACAGACACACATCTTAAAAATAAATCCAATTCAAACCAATTAGCATTTTAAAGAAACTGTCATGTAACCTATTTGTTCAATTCTATAATAAAAAGTGGTAAGCTTTGCTCTGAACAGTAGCTATATAAACTTTATTCTAAACAGAAAGCTGACAATGTGCCTATTTGTAGGTTGAAAGTTTTATCTTGACTTTTTCTTAATAATAGCTGTTTGCTTGGATGGCAGAGTACAGACCCAGTAGTATATTAAATTTTAAAAGAATTACTCCTAAACCTAACTAATAACTTTTAAATTTGTTTTATATTTACAATTTGATTCATCAGGCCTTCTTAAACAAAGAATGCTTATCCCCTATTCTGATTATCTATGATCTACACAACACAAGCTAGAATTACACGGTCTAGTATTTCTAGTTGACAGGTTCTCAAGATATTGTTGGGGAACCCTAGAAGAGATCCCCGAGACCTTCTCGAAAGATTCCCAAGGCTAAAATTATTTTCATAATAATACCACGACGTCTAAGACGCCATTTGCCTTTCTTTTGTCGCTCTCATTTTCTCCCACGGGTCCAGTGGAGATTTCTAGATGGTATATGTCTTTGTGATAGCAGACCTGACTGGACACAGAAAGAGACATGAAAATCCTATTATCTTTTAAGAAGCCAGACGATAAAAGATTTATAAAAATATAAAACAGACATGCTTCTTCCTAATTATTTTTGTTTTCGGAAAGTTATTTTTCATAAAAAAAATGTATGTTAACAAGAATAGGCTTATTATTTTTCTAAATGAATTAATATATATTAAATTGTCTCAATTTAAATTTCTAATATGGTCACTATCAATAGATTTACTACTTAAATAAAGGCTGCTCAGGGTCCTCAGTTTTTAAGAGGGTAAAGAAGTCTTGAAATAGGGTTGCCAGATAAAATATAGGACATCCAGTTAAACTGGAATTTCAGATAAACAAAAAATAATTTTTCAGCATAAGTAATGTTCCAAATATTGCATGGGACATACTTATACTAAAAAAAAAAAAAAAAAAAAAAAAAATCATTCTTTTTCTGAAATTCAAGTTTAACTGGGTGCTTTTTTTCTCCCTCCAAATCTGGCAACTCTATCCTGAAATAGATAAAACTGCTGTTCTAGTCCAAACAAAAACAGTATTCTTCTTTCTATGTATGTTTCCTCATTTGGTAGAACTGGCCAGTTTTAAAATATGCATATAATTAAATTGAACTTAAAAAAATATTCCTCAAAAAGGAAAGACCCACTAGACATTATCCAACACAATAGAGTATATGGATGAAAAGGGAGCGATATAATAAATTTAACCAAAAGTAACCTCGCTGGGTGATCTGATCATAAATTCCTAACTGGGTAGGTCATGGTGGGTAGGCACATTCCAGGCCTGTAATTTCTTTAGTAAAAGGTTTATCTTTGCAGTTAGCAAGCCCCATTCATTGTTTCTGTGCATCTAGGTTAACACGCCCTTGAAATGCTTCCTTTTCAGACCCCTCAGGAAGTGAAACTACCCTCAAAAGATCTCATAATCTTGTTAACTGTCCAGTAGTTCAATCCTTCCCCCTTGCTTTCTCCTACCTTCAAGTCATCTTCCTTACATTCTCTCTTTAATTCCAAATGCATAAAAGAAACTGCAAACTGTCATTCTCCAGAGCATCTGAGGTCTTTGCTTCCTGGCACTGTCATCAGTTTGGCTCAAATAAGCTTATAAAAATTCTCTACAAGTTTGGACATTTCTTAGGTCTACAAATACAAAGACTTCAGAAAGTAGAGGATGGAAGGACTACAATTTCAGTAATTACTCAAGATGGAAAATGGAAGCACTGGCTTTTGTAAAAGTATCTGTCAACAATGGGGGTGGGGCGGGTAGGATATCCATCTGTGCAAACACATTTACTAGAACCATACCACTCCAAAGGATAAAGGAAAGCAGTAGTGAATTGAATGAGTAAAAGACAGGTGACACACTTAAATGGAAAAGGAAAAAAAGGCAAACTCTTAACAAGTATCCTCCATTAGTTTTATGTATGTATCTTTTGTATTTAAAAATGGCTACCAGCTCTAAATATAAAGTGCAAATTGTTCTTTGCATCAGTTCAAAGACAAAAGGCACTACCAGACCTTATGGTGAAGAAAGCTGCCCTCAGTCCCAGGGGCTAAGAAACCCCTATAGAACAAGGGGTGTGAGGTCCTAAATCTGCTCTGTCCAGTAGGATACCACCAGCACCAGGTGGCTACTGAGCACCTGAAACAGGGCTGGTCCTAACTGAGATGTTCTCTAAGTATAAAATACACACTAGATTTCAAAGACTTAGTACAAAAAGAATGTAAACTCATTAATTTTTTAGAACTGATCATTTTGATATACTGACTTAAATAAGATATATTATTAAAATCAACTTCACTTGTTTATTCTAACTTTTTCTAATGTGGCTACCAGAAAATTTTAAATTACTTATCTGGCTCCCATTATATTTCCATTGGAGAAGCTTTCTCTCCACATGAACAGAAAGCAGGACCCTGAAATTCCTTACCTAAATGACATCAAATCTGTTCTCAGGGCTTGTGTGGGCCTCTGCCCTCGGCCCTTACTCCCGTAACAGGCTCCAGGGGTGGACAGAGCTGGAAAGTGTGCTGCTTGTCCATACCTCTGCAGGGTGAAGGATGAGGCTATAGATGGAATGAGAAGAGATTTGGGCCACTGGGCCAGGTTTCCCCATGCTGACACAGGCTAGAAACCTAAGGGACTTGAGGATTTTAAATTGGAATCTATCCTTTGTAGGTATGGAGGTTCAGAATGAGTCACCCCAAGATGTGCCTCTGTGGTATGTGGACTGTTCTGCCACTCCCTTAACTATTTAGAAGAACCTGAATTAGGAGCCTTGTCCATAATAAGAGACTATCAGAGATAACTTCTTTGACCTATCTACAGGGAACGACAAACTCTACTAAGCACCTGCTTTTATCATCCTGCAATTACTTGTTGAAGCCCCCAAGGCACCTCACCTGAGCCCTAGCTCGGAATGTCAACATAGGCTCATTTCCTCCTTCCCTCTCTGAACCTCTCTTGCATGTGGGGTCTCTAACTCTTATGTATGTGGAGTTCCCATAAATATATGTTATTAAATTTGTTCATTTTCTCTTGTTAATCTGTCTCATGTCTATTTGATTATTAGACCAGTCGAAAGAACCTTGAGGAGAGAGGAAAGTTTCTTCCTCCCCCACAAAGGTCATTATAAAAGTATATTTGTCAAGGTAGGAGGAGAGATTGTATTTTATTTAACAGTTTGTTAGCTTGATTATAACTTGATAGATACACGTGGTGGGGCCTCCATTTATACTCTTGCCTAGACCAGTAAATTTTAAGGGCTGATTCTGATTTATAAGTATCTTAAATTTCTCTCACTCCTCCTTGCCACATTCTCCACCTCCCTCATATTCCTCCCTGTGCAGCCCATCCCACAAACTCTTCCCAGAAAAAGAACACAGTGTTCAGCAGACTTGTTT
Organism: Pteropus medius; assembly: GCF_902729225.1. Classification (NCBI taxonomy): domain Eukaryota; kingdom Metazoa; phylum Chordata; class Mammalia; order Chiroptera; family Pteropodidae; genus Pteropus; species Pteropus medius. The sequence goes on from NW_024340849.1 coordinate 9,467,382, forward strand.
AGCAAACAAAGCCTGGATTGTTTCTGAGAACTCAAGTTCTTGATCAGAACACATTAAAACTCATCTGTTTTGGAAACTCTAACCCTTAGCCTTCTTAGAGTCCCATTTTTTCTTAATAGATATAGAAAGCAGTCAGATTACAGGCATTTGCCAATTCAAAATTCCTTTCAGAGAAAGATAAGAGTGAAGGTCTACCTAGAATCTATTTCCCTCTGGTCTTAAAAAATGGGTGGAACAAATACCTGGAGGCAGTGTTTAAGTTGAGAGAGATAAGATATCAAAATGGGGAGTGGATGACTTTTCCTCTCTTTACCTTACCTTCAAAGGGAATGCAGAGGAGAAAGCAAGGTGGCAAAACTCTTATGGAGGAAGGAACCGGAAATATCTATGTCTTCTAAAATTAAAAGACTTTTTTAGCTTTGCCATGCTAACAGGTCAGCCAGGTAAATTGTCAAATGTGCACAGACCCAAATTCTAAAATAAAACTGGACAGCTTTGGAAAAATACATATTTGATGAAATATTTAAAATAATTTTAAATTCTTAAATTTTCAAATTAAATCTTTAAAATGAAGGTAAGGAAAGAAGAATCAGAGCATCACGAAATTTAAGATTAATGAAAATTGTTCTAATGATGATTGTAGTAACTACTGTGGTCAGTTTAGCAATAATAAGAGATGAATCTTTTTGATATTTTAGAAACTACAAGGCCAAGAAACTGTGATTTGTTTCTTAAAAAACATGTTATATGTGTATACGCACACACAGTACCAAGACTAAAGAAAGTTAAAGTGGATATATCTTATTTCTGAGGGTTATCAAATGTGAGAATAGAAGGGGACTTTCAAGTCATTTCCTTTCAATTCCCAAGATCATAGATAAAGAAATAAAAATTAAAAATCAGGCTCAGAAAAATTGTGTGACTATCACACACAACTTGAATCTTCTGCCTTCCAACATCAGCACCACTCATCTCTTGCTCTTTTATTACATCTTATTGAAGAGTTTAATATAAATGGTATCAACTACTAATAATTCTAAGTCACAGGTCAAAGGCCTCAGAATACAGTCTTGAAAGCACTCCTTTTTCACCCTAATTTCCCCCTACAGAAGGTGGCATTATCAGCAGTGGGAGACAATGAATATTTTGAGCACTGTGTATATGTACATTCAAACCAACTCAGGCATGGCCCAGTGCTCCAAAAATACCCAACAACTGAACAGACTGACTACATTTTCTAGAGCAAGCAATATGCTTTAAGGAAAAGAGATATAACTCATGTCTGTTTGTTGTATAATAGAGCTCAGAGTAGGGACAAGAAATCAAGTTAACACTTTGCCAGAGGCTAATAAAGAGTAATCTTAGTTAATTCCTAAAGTGAAGTTACACAGTACAGTATTACAGTGTTACATTAGCAAATGGCAGCGGGCATTGTGGGCATTTAGAACTCAAGTCTGACCTCACCCAAAGTTCCAAGGCACACTTCTGTCTTTTAATACCAAGTGTCAGGGAAAAGTACAATCAACCAAACACACTTGATAATCTACAACGACAGAAACGCTAATTGTGTGGGTTCACAAAGAAACACTGAAGTCCCTTTCAAACTAGGTATCCTAAAGGCCTGATAACAAAATTCATGATTGTTTACAAAGGGTGGGGGCCTTGAGATGGTAGCTCAAAAGTGGAGACAGGGAAAGATGGTAAAATGAAGTTGATAATATTGCTGCTTTGCCAAATTAATGACATTTCTTTCATTTGCATCTCCTACTGCACTTACATTGTACAGCAAAAGCATAGTAACAATGATACTGTATCTAGACACAAAATGCCTAAACTACCCAAGGGTTTGATCTATATACCTTTTCTTTCTCCACCTTCACAGCCATAGCTAATTAACAGCAAAGGAGAAATAGCACGCACCTTAAAACTGCTGCTGAGGGAACAGAGCAATCGTCAGTTTTGTTCCTGCACTTGTCTAGCTTCCCTTTTAATCTTGACAGCAGTATTCCATGCTAATGTATTTTATAGTCTACACTTAGCTTTAAAATGGATTTTTTCCCTCAGTCACTAAATATCCAGATATAATATTCCAAAACTATTCCTTCAAGCAAAGCACTTAACTCTACAATAGGGAAGAATGCTTAGCTTCTTAAATTAAAGTCGGAAGGTTAAAATGCATCACGTTCATGCATCCAGTTTCCTGACCTGGTTTCTAAAACAGATCAACCACAGTTCTACAAGGTTATTTCATTCCGGCTTCCACAAAAACCACGTGGGAGCAAGTGCTCCTTACAAAATGAAGGGGAGCCATGTTTTCCAAGGGCAGAAAAGATAACAAACTTAAGAGAAATAAAGGCCGCCAATTCTCATTTACCTCCCTATCTTGGGCTCATTTCATCAGGATCATAAAAATGCTTAGTCTTTTCCCCTTTGTCAGCATTTATTCGCTCAACCTACCCACTCTCAAAAATTTATGTAGAAAATTCTTTCTGCATCTGAGTTAAAGGGATTGGCTATTTGTACCTGCAAAGATCTAGGATACAGAACCAAATAAATAGCATGACGACTATTTGGAGACATAATACTAATTAACTTGGAACTATTTAAATCTTTAGTAATTTTTCTTCCAGGAACTAAAGACATACTAGAAAAATTTGACTGTAAAATAATAGTATGGTGGAAGTAGTTCTATTTTAAAACATTCCAAATGTGCTTAAAATGAATGTCACACATTATACTCATAAAGAGGAAACCATATTTGTTTTATTAAGTGAGTCAGAGAAAAATCAATCTTATTTTCTGGAGTTATCATTCACTACAAGTGGGTCAATTAAAAAAGATTCCCTGGGTGACTGGATTTCTGTTTCAGATTAAGAGTCCATGTTTTTTTCCCTGTGGGGGGACATGCTAATACACTTTGGAAATTATTAGGTTTCAGTATTAAGTAATAAAGGATCTGCTGGAGTTGTAAGCCTAGCTCTGGGCTTTGTCCCGTTTTCCGCTAATTATGAAAACCAGGCTCCCCAATAATGGCTCCGAGTGGCTGCACCTTAGTGGACTGTGGCCAGGCTGTCAGTGCTCTGTCATACTCATTATATCGACTTTTAAGAGAAAGACTGCTTTTATTTGATTACCAAAATCATGCACGCTCATTCGTACAAGTCCAACGATAGAGGCATATTAAAAAACGGTGCTTCCAAATACCACTCTACTGAGATAACCAGAGTGAAGAGTGTGGTGTACATGCTTCCAAAGCTTTTCCTCTTGGTACAACATGTACATGCATAAATATACATGCATAAATAGATGGCCTCCCTGACTACTTTTTTGAGTGGGATTACGCCACACATACGTCTACAACTTGTTTTCTCATCTAATACAAACAAACCATCTTTCTGAGTCAGTACATGAAAACCTAACTCACTCTTCTGACAGCTGCATAATGTGCAGAAGGGACACATACCACAGCTGATTCCGTCCCTCCCCTGACTGACAATAGGGCTACTCCTAGTTTTTATGCTGTTTGAAATGATTCAGCATATCCATTTGTGCGGCAACGATTTTATTTTGCAATATTAAGGGTGCCCAATGCCTTACCCACAATTCTGAAATCCAACAGCTTCTGAAAATTCAAAGATTTTTCATGGACTCATGCAGCAGCAAAAGCCGACCTAAACTAACATGAATAATCATTTGTTCGCTTTAGAAATATGTGTTTGCTTATGGAGTGCTGTCTCAAATCCTGCTTGGAGGTATCATATAATTTACAGTACATACACAGTATTATCTTTAATAATCTGTAAATCTGTGAAGTTGTATTTCTAAAAGTATAACTGATGGTCCAAGAGCATGTACAATTTAAATTTTAATTCATACTATAAAGTTGTAGAAATTCATACTTCCAAATCAGCCATGCAGGAGAGGGCTTCCCTCCATGATACCCTCACTAGATTTACGTTGGCATCCTTCCCAGTGCTGCTAATCTGATGGGCAAAAGGTAGTAGGTATCAGGTCATTTCAATTTATATTTATCAGTGAAGTGTATCTTTTTCTGAAGTTCATTTTCTTTGAAATACACATTCATAAACTTTGCCCATTTTTTTTTACTGGGTTACTCATCTTTTTACCAGTTTGTAGGAACTCCTTAAAAACTATGTGCCACACAGTGTCATATATTGCATGTTGTCACATGGCACTCCAAGCTTACTGTTTCATTTTTCCTACTCTGTTAATGCTATTTTTTGCTACGTACTAATTTTTATTTGCTCAAATTTGGCAGTCTTTTCCTTTATGGAATCTATATTTTTAACCTTGCTTGAGAAAGTCATCTTATTCCACCCTCCAGTGGTACAAATGTTCTCCTGTATTTCCTTCTAATACTTATGCATTCTACTTTTTACATTTAGATCTTTATTTCACCTGACATTTATTTTTACATATAATGTTGAGTAAGAGGTCTAACTATTTTTTTCTGGTAGCTAATTATGCCAATACCATTTGTTAAATAAATCATTTTTCCCCCAAATCCATTCAATTTAAATAAATTTCATAAACTAGGGGAAGGGAGAACAAAAAGAAAGGTTGGTGCTATTTAAATAAAATAGAAAAAAAGAAAAGCTTGGGTAAAAACAAGTTACATTTACTTTTTGTTTCTCTTTCCTTTTTTTCCCAGGAGAATTTATAAATAATCAAGTGCCTGAGTTTTTGTTCTTCCTAGGAGCCCACCTTATGTTTTTGAGCTGGCAAAATGCTTTAATAAATGATAGTAACTTTTTGTCTTTAGAAGGACAAATCTTAGGAAGCGTATCAAAGTACTTTTTTAAAATGTATACTGAATGCACTTACTCTCAAGAACCCTTAGTTAAGTCAATGAATGAAAGAGACATCAGTCAGCAACTTGCCTGATTTATCTTCCACACACTCCTCAAATTCTGATTCCTTTAGTGTAGAACTTTACTGGTTTGTGAACTTGGTCCTATAGCCATGTTTTAATAATTTTACCACAATCCAGGTATGACATAGGGCAACCTGTATGTGCTACAGTTACATAAGAGAACAAAACAATGTGTGAAAGACTTAAAAGCCTCCCCTGGATGCAGAAGGAAAGAAAGAACACCTTTTGCCCTATATTCCTCTTGGACTTTGTCTGTGGTTGTGGTAGCATGAGAAACATTTGGACGTTTGGGCCTGCTTCGGAACTGCGGGGACACCTACGCTTCAGAAGGCATGACTCAACTCCTTTCAGCTCTCACGTTGCTCTCCCCACCCACAAACTGTGCTGCCCTGGAAATGAACTCTCGTCGGTGACTGCTCTGTTTTTCAATGCAGTGTTTTTTCCAGCTGTCCCTTTATGACTTCTGAAATGAATCCACATGAACTTATGTATGCCATTCTGTTCCCAGGCCAGAGAAGTCCACCAGCCTCCTTCCCAGTGAGCACCTGCTAGGTCTTCTGGGAGTTTCAGCCTGCACAAATGCTAATGTGGCATATGACCAGCTTCTCAACACTTGAGCCAAAACAAACAGAAACCATCCCATCTTAATCCTAATCACCATAAATGACTCTCCATACAAGCAAAATAAGCATATCACCTTCTCAGATGACTAGAAAATAAAAATAAACACATGCATATTTTACTTGGGTAAAAATGAAAATTTACAGCCACGAATGGATTTGAGCAAAATATTCTTAAGAACTGATGTAGATGTTAAAAAGCAGAATAAGTATACCAAAACTACAACTAATAGACATAATTTTTCCAAAATAATAAAAGAAATAATAAACACTCAGTACTGGCAATAATTACAATGGACATATTGCTGTGGATGCAAATCAAAGTATTCCCTGAGAGAGAAAAGTTTATTTTTATCTTTCTTTAAAATAATTCAAATAGGAGGCACTTACTTGTTATTTGCTTTGTGCCATACCCCTAGGCTAAATTAATCCTATGGAAACAACAGTCAATACAGGAGGAGGGAGGGGTGTGCAGGCGCCGGCTGCCGTGAATCAAGCGAGTACATTATATAGAAACTCCAAATCGTGAGCCAGTAATCATGTGGAAATAGCAGTCACTAGATCCGCAGTAGCCATACACTGGTTCATGAAAACAATGATTCATAAGCAGCATAAATCTGTCATTTTCTGATTCTTTTATAAATTGGCAATATAATGATCAAAAAGACAAACAAGAAATATGTTATCATGTTACAGTTAAACATATCTCTTATGAAGTGAACTCTGTGCTTAATTTATCCATGACATTATTTTCATTTTCTCACCAACAGATCTGCCATAGTTAGCCAATTTAATTGCAATACTATTCAAGAGATGTTTAATATTAACCATCACACTAGTAGGACAAATAACAGAAATGTAAAAAGAAGATTTCTGTAGAAGGAAGAAGACAGATAGCTATTTCTACTCCTCTTTTCAAAGCAAAGAAGATCCACATAGTATATTTGGATAAAATCCAAGTGAGTCATATAATACATAAAAATGAAAACCAGATAACATCTCTATCAAGGATATTAGATTATCAAAGGAGAAAGTGAACATAAGCTAAAGCCAGAGAGAAAATTATGTCATGAAAACGTGCTTAGACATAAGTAGATTAAGCTCTCATCACAAAGAGACTAGGCACATCTGGTAGTTAAAACAGAAAAAAACCCAACACCCAAAAGTTTACTTGGTATAAAAAAGGTCTGATGCTAGGACTGAACCATTCATTTACCAAACATTTTCTGAGTTCTTATTATGCGCAAAGGTGTGTGAGGCACACAAAAGTGAATTAGGCATGGTTCTCAACCTTCAAGAACTTGCAACAGTTTGGGAGCAAAGCTGCTGTAATATAAAGCAGATGATGAAAACTTACTGGAAAACAAAAATATCCCGAATGCTTACAGAAGAGAAAACTCACTTTTATCTAAGGGATCTGAACAGAGTTCAATATTCAAAAGGCAGATGGTAGTTGGAAGGGAGAACATTCAAAGAGGATAGGGTGACCTGACTGTTTCTCGAACTTGGGCATGCACTGTTAAAAATGCAGATCCCTGAGCCCCATCACCAGAGGTTCTGATTCAGCAGGTCTAGGCTGAAAACCAGGTATCTCTGTTTCCTAAACACCCAGGTGATTATGATGTAAGCATTTCATAAATTATATTGTCAGAAACACTGATTTGGTGGGCAAAAACTCCAGGGTATACTTGGGAAACAGTAAAAACACTAATCACAGAGCACCTCGAATTCCAGATGGAGACACTGCTATTTACCTATGAAAAATTTTGAATAGGGGAGTGAACTAATCTTTCCTAGAATGCATGAACTTGTGTATGACATGAATTAGATAACATCTCTTCCCTTGTGCTCCTACACACATCTCTCTGCGGGGTGAAAGCATGCATTCTGACAGAAAGTTTTAAAATGTAGTTAAGAACAACTATTTGGAAAGTCAGATTTTCTCCAATGTTCTCTTGTTAATTATTTGTCCCAAAGAAATCACCATGGAGGGATGGGTGTGCCCTACTTTAGAGAGGTCAGTCAAATATCCTGCCAGCTGAAGCATCATCATCCTAACCCACCCATGGGAAATGACAACAAGCATGGTCAAAGCTCTATTACTATGGACAGCACGGTGAGTGACATCAAAATTACAGGCACTCTTAGGAAAATCAGAAACACCCATGGGTGTTTAATTTTCAAAAGGCACCCATGTGAATTTTCAGAGGGCACTCCAGAGTTGGGTGGGTCTGACCTGGGGCAGAGGAGAAAGGGAGAAAGGAACATTACTGGATTCCATCAGCATTCTCACACCTGCAACCAAAGAGTTATCTCAGAAGTCATCAGTAATGATGTAAACCATGTTCCCAAGTTCAAGTTAAGATGACACTTCACCATCAACCACCACAGAATAAGCATCTGTTGGCCCTTTCTCTACATGCTTATCGTTGTCCCCTAAGAGCTACACAGAATGAAAAGTTGGTTACCACTCACGATAGCAAATATCTACAAATGCCATGTTTAACATTAAACTCTTGCAGTTAAGTTAAAGCTTAGAGAGAATACAGCAAAGAGCTCAACTAAAACAAAGAGAAGAATGGGATTGGCCGGAAAGCAGCAGCCTCACTGGAATCAAGCCAAAGCTTCTGAAGATCCCTCCCCACTTTTTATTTAAGTGGGGGACAAAGTTAAAGAACAACTTAAAGGATCCCAAGAACTCAATGGACAAACTGTAATTTAGTACAGTCTGGCTGATAAATAAATCTTTTGTTTCTTTTCGAGCTCCCTCTTCTAACTGCACTGTATGAGGGAAGAAGAAAACAGGCTAGTATTGCCAAAAATGAGTTTAGGAGCCAACGCCAAAGAGAGGACCAAGGGCACGACCTCAGCACCCCAAGTACCAAGTAATGGCTTTCCTCTGATGGAATGCTTAGGGAAGGAAAATGGAAATTGTGTGAACTGGAAAGCTTCCCAAGAGGATCAAAATTCCATTTCAAAGCAAAATTGTACACAAAGGAACTTGCAGTGTGGGGAAGAGTTAACTGGAAGAAGGGCGTCCATGTAGTCTATGACATTCCTTAACCATCTGGCGAGCCGCACCAAACCCCAGCAGCGGCCATTCCTTCCCAAGGTCATCTCTGTCCCGGGCAGCACTTGTGCTGTTTCTTCTCTAACACATCGGCTGTGCATGTTCCTCTGCAGTTGGCAGTATTTGTTTGCTGGTGATAAAGTTTTTTTTGTTTTTGTTTTTAGGGCAGAGCATCTTCAAAGAAGCTGAAATTGTTCTAAGGACTGTAGTTTAAGTCTGGCAAATGAACTCACTGCAAAATATTTTAGCATGCTACTCCTGATTCCATGATGTTAATGAATCATCACTACTTCCATTTAAACTGAGTTTTCAGGAATAATTGATAAAAACAAAAATTAAGATCTCTTTCTACAAAAACCTGGAAATGTGAACTTTTGGTAAGGATAAGTAATTAACATGAGTAACCTTGCAGCTCTGCAATGCCAGATCCCAGAAGGAACAGAGTAGGAAATAAGGTCATTTGCTTTCCACTCCATGGGGATTAAAAACGCAGAAAATCAAGCTTTCTAAGAAGAAAGGTACTTAATAAATGTCAGGCATAATTATGAGTTTCTCAATGCTCATTTTTTCATAACTTTCATTCTATTACACCCACATACTTGTACACCCAACTCAACTTCATTCCTTCTCTCCCACTGTTCTCCCATTTGAAAAATCTCTGATATTTTTCAGCTAAAACAAATTTCACACCTAATCAGACCTCAAACCACTTCTTTCCTCCAAGTCTTTAATTCACTCTCCTTGACCCAAAGGTAATTTTTACCCTATTTTACATTACATTATACTCATTTCATAGCCTAATAAGGCACAATCATGCACTCACTCCTAAATTCTTTGAAATTGATCTCTAGGTGCCATAAACTATAATGTAATAGATCAACAATCATTCTAAATGAATACCATCCCCTTAAAATAGTCACCTTGAACACTAAATATACAAAGTGGTTCCACGGTTAAAATCATTTTTAGATGCTCTCTTCTGAAACTTTTAGGTTCACATTCTTTTGATTACCACTGGTGGTGGGAAATCAAGAAAACCAACAATTCAACGAATATTTATTAAGGGATATATATAACCCTAGCTAAATATTGGAAGATACCAAAAAAAAAAAAATAGAGAAACCACATTTTTACTCTCAAGGACTTTATATAGATGTCAATTTTAGACATTTTCAAATGTTTACTATAAAAGGTAAAACTGATAGGTGCATTAAGCACAAAGAAAGCTAACAATTCAGAACAGGAAAAGGTCACATGGAATTGAAAGACCAAAAGCTTCAAGAAACAAAAGTCATTACAAATATGCTTTGAAGGGTGGGCGGGATTCACCAGGTGGAGCCTGGGTTTGGCAGATGAGAAGTTAGGAGTGGCACATTCCTTGCAAGGTGAATGTGAGGTATGCTCAGAGAATGGCCAACAGATGCATAGATTTTTTTCTTTTTAAGAAAGTCCAATATCATACTGTCCATTTTAAAGCTAATGTCTCCTTTCTTACAAATCTTCTTCTATGTAATGTTTTCCGAATCATCTCACTATACAGGCTGTCTTCTCGTCTTACCTTCAACCAAAGAGAAATAATTATGATAAATGACCAGTCTACTTCCTTTTACATGTTGCTACAGATATCTTTTGCAAAGAAGTGGGGTATATTTAACACAGAGATGAAAAAGACAATTCCTACCACCATTCACTCACATATACATTCATTTGCCAAGACCGTTCAACAGGCCTTCCCTCTGAATTAGAAGAACTGACTCCTGCTCTCTGGGAATTCAAAGCAAGGCAGAGCAAAAGAGATAAATATGGAAAACATTTAAGTAATAAAGGTGACAGGCTGAACTCAATTCCTTCCTTATGGTATCCACGCTGGAAGTCACGCAGGCAGAAATTAAATGTAACCTCAAATGTTTAAAAGTTGAGGCAATACTGCTATTCCTAAGTCTCTTTATAAAAAACAGGCTCTATCCTAACTTCTTACTGCACAAAATATTGTGAAACTGAGAAAGGACAATGGCAACAAAACAAAAACAACAAAATTCAGTATCCAAAGGAGAATGTTTTAAAAAAAAGTTCATGATGGTACATCTACTTTTTCTTTTTTTTTTTTTTTGGCCTGTTTCAGAATTACGTATGATAAAAAACACATTAAAAATTCTACAGACATAGAGACACACAATTTACCAAGTAATTTGAAATATCGACTTCTACTGAAATTAAAGTTAGAAATCCTCTTACAAAAAAAGTAACTCCTTTCCTAGAACTTGCTGGGACCCTTTAGCTTTTTGATACTAGTTCACCTCTAAATAGCAAGAGCTGGAAAGCAGATTCACTTCCCATATTAATGAATGAAAGTGATAACCATCAGCCATCAAACCCAACTGAACAACTGAAACATAACCAACTTTTGATAGTAATTATTTATAACTTGTGTAATTTCTAACACATAGAATTAAGCAATTTAAGTGTGTGTATTTTAATTACCATCAATATGTTGAATACCTATTAAAATACAGACAAACCTCTAAAAGTGGTAGGTAAAAGTGGTTAGTAAGTTAAAACAATCTAAAATGAAGACATTTAAGTTAAACTTAAGTGGCAAACCTTCTAAATACCATGGACAAAGCTACTAGGAACACGGACATCTAAATAATTACTATTAAACACTGCTTTTGAGTTTGTTCTCTACATTGTCCTTTGTAAGCACTTTATTAGATATCAGCACAGAACTCTCTGACCTATGATGCCTTACAATATTACTACCTATGAAACTTTAATAAATGATCAATTTAAAAGAGCTAAATTTGTCAGTAGAGCAAAATGTTTAATCACCAGCATAATTTTGTATAAATAAGTTCACGCTGCTTTGATACAGTATTAAAAACAACAAAATTTAGACATGGGAAGGAAAATCGTATTCCTTGAATTTAAACCAGCAAAAAGTTGTCATCTTCATGGACTTTACAAAGAAAGTTTTATTAAACACAATTTTCCACTGCAAATAATAACAATCTTAGTACTAATACTATCTGGATCATCTAAAGGGAGATACAGTTAATATAACAGAAGTACTAATAAAATCAAGGTAAATAATGCATTATAATTATTAGTTACGTACATAATCAGGAAAGAACCCATTAAAACTACCAAAAAATTACTGATTTTGCCTCTCCTCTATATCTTGAAAATTAACTTGAAGAGTTCTAGTGCCAATAAAGGAAAAACAAACAGTAGTAGTTCCAAGAACAATGTTTTCCCTCTGAAATTGCTGACCTGAGTGGGTATACCAGCATGCCATCTTTCCAGATTTAGAATGCTGCTGAGAATACCAATTTAAATGTTCTGTGAAAATAGCTCATTTGTTTAAAGTGAGAATTTGCAATAGAAAGAAAAATTAAGGAAATATGTGGTTAAGAGAAAAAGTCTCAGAACTCTCACCTGTTACAAGCGCATTGTAATTAAAAAAATTTCTCCCCAGATACTTGCCTTAACACTGTAATCTAAATACTCATTCCCTGAGACTTACGTAAAAACATAAAAATAAATTATCTTTTGGGACCTAACAGGTTCTCTGTGAAAAATAGACTAGAGATTAGCACAAATTCCTTAAATATACAAATAAAAATAAACAATTATATAAACAGCATATTCTCAAAACTACCTACTAACTGTATGAACCTAAAAAACTACATTAATGTTTTCTGAAGTATAGATGAGTTTTTAAAATACAGAATTTCAATTCCTAGCATTAAGTACGCGTGTGTGCATGTGTACATCTATACTTAAACATGTAGTACTTTGAAAACTTATCCACAAAATCTTTCTTGGACAATATGAGTGGGGCACAAAAATCCTATAGAAGTATGTAGTGAAAAAGAAATTGGTATTAAAGCACGGTGTTTTCCAAAGGGTAACACAACAGCAGCTTCACCAGTTGCTCGGCCTCCACGTACCAAGTCCTCTGGGCCCATCTCTCCTATGCTTAAAGCAACAGAAACAAAACAGAAACTTTTTTCGCAGTAATATTCTATTTCTCAACACCAGTACTGATTAAATGGATGTATTCACTTTGTAAACCTATCAAATTGTACACTCATATTTGTGCCTTTTCTGTTTTTGTTTATACATCTACATTCAAAAGGTTATATAAAGAGGTGTTAGGCCCCCACATCTTCTCCCCAATTCCAGGGGGAGACAGTTTATTCCCTGGAAGAAACTGAACGAGAGAGTTCCTAGCTCAAAGACATCAGGCATAGTTAGAAAACACTGTTCTGCAAACAGGGGTATCACATAAAATTCCACACATCAAGCCTTGAGGTTCTAGCTCTCTTTCCAGCTCCCTGAATCTTGGCATGCACTACACAAGCAGAAGACCGAAGGATTCCTCTCCAGTAAAATCAACACACCCTAGGGAAAAGAGCCACAGATTCCATCTTTGAAAGTTCCCCAATGAAAGGCTCGCCCCTGACAGCCCCAGCAGTAAAGCTGTATGGTGGAGAAGCCCTGCCCACAGTCCAAGGCGCTCAATTTGCTTTTGAGTGACACACCATTAAATAGGAACAGAAAGCAAATGATCACCAAATAGTTAAGTCAAATTTCCAACATAAAAGACATCTATACAAACAGGAAAAAATCAAGATAGTGCAGGCAGCCCGGGAGGAAGGAAGAAATAAAATGTTTTCGGAAAGAGAAGAAATGCACCTGTGAAAAAAAGAATCTATTCAAATGCATACAAATTAAAACAAACAAACAAACAAACAAGAAAGAGCTCTTGAAAAATAAAAAGAGCAGAAATTCAGTAGAGATAGGAAAATTAGGGAAGAAACAAGGAGCTCTCACCTAATAGGAATTAAAGAAAAGAGGACCAAGGGGAAGGAAATTATTAAAAACCAAACCAAACCAAAACAAACAAACAAACAAACAAAAAGTTCCAGAACTGAAAGACACGTTTTTTTTCATATTAAGTGTTCATCACAGTAGCAGAAATAAATAGTCATAAAAAGAAGATGCTGAAATCTTTTGCAGATTGCCTTAAAAAAAAAGAAAAGAGGAAAAAGATACAGGTCACCTACAGAGAAGAATCAGAATAGAATAATGCTTTAAAATAGCAGCTGCAGAAGCTAAAAAACAATGGTGTGCTGGCTTCAAAATTCTGAGGGAACATGTTTTTCCTGTTGAGAAGCCAGCCAAATTATCAATCAAGTGTGAAAGAAAAAATATTTTCAGATATGTGGTAGCTAATAAATTTGCTCCCACTTTCCCTTTCTCTGGAAGATCCTAAAGATTCCATTAAAAAGAGAGAGTACACCAGGAAAGAAGTCACAGACATAGGAAAGCTAGGGGGCCAACACCAGGGAGACGAAAAGGGAGTTGCCAGGAAGGTGGCGAAGGTGATCTCAGGACAGCTTGCAGCAGGGCTACAGAGCAAGGAGCTGCGCTGGCTCTGGCTCCGGGAGGGAAGTGTGTCCCAGAAAAGGGTGTTCAGAACAGCGGTGGAGTTCTGTAAGAAAGCTTAGGAACACCAGAGAAAAAGAAGAGTGCAAAGTGAAGAAGGCTCCTACCTACCAGCAAGAGAAAGGAAATGCCATCACTGCATGGAAGTGGCTTAGCTGTGTTCAAAATAACGTCAACCCTCAACACAACCCAAAACTGATACCCTAAACTGAGAGGATGAGGGACGCAGCAGTTTGTGCATGTGCTGGGGGGCAGGAGGGGGCGAGACAGAATGTGAAAGAGTCAAATCCTCATCTTCCATAGTAATGTCAATATATAATGTCAGTGATCAAAATTTTTAAAATAGTAGTATATATACAACATTTTGGAAGATGGTGGAAAAGATTCAATGCCTAGGGAGCAGGACTTGGGTGTAAGGACAGGCTGGAGTCCTAGGCATCTATCCTTATTAGAAGTCTTGTTGCTTATTAATTTTTATCTATATAGGCTATTAGCTCGATGGGGAAAAATGTTTAAATTTTTAAAAATACAGAACAAAACAAAACAAAGAAAATGTGCAAAACAGTCAGCAAGAAAACTAGAAAATGAGTTGCAGTGGGAAATTGACAGTAAGACAACCAGTTCTACAAAGCTCCTGTGATACGCTGGGTGAGAGCTGAAAAGTGCTTCCTCTGACAGCTGGTGGAGAGAGCATGTGCTGACGGATGGGGAGCAGGGGGGAAAGGGCAATGGGTTGAACAGGTATTTACAAATGTAGAATCAAGAGACATGGGGGACCAATCGAGAGACTGAAAGAAGAGTCAAGACAAAGTCACAAATATCCATCCATCTGGGTGTTTGTTTAATTCGCAAACACTGGTTCTTTGGGAGCATCGTATTCCCCTATGAATATAGAAGCACTTTTGTTTAGGTTTCAATTTTTGGATTATTATATAATAAACAAATAGAAAAATACAAAAAATAATAATGGTCATCCAAGTACCAACTTCTTCAATTCAAATTTTAACATTTTTATCATATTTGCCAATAATTTTTTTTAAATAACTATTATGGATATAGTTGAAACCCTCTTCAAAAAACACCCTAATCCATCCCTTAACTACCTCGCAGAAAGTAACCATTACCCTGACTTGGCATATAACATCTCTATCTACCTCATCTCTAAAATGAGAGCACTAGTTTGGGAGAATTGTAATGTCCCTTTCAGTTCTAAGACACGAGGATTCAATAACGTGATATAAAGTTCCTGATGTTCTGTGATGGAAGTGCAGAAGCCTATACTGCTTTGAAATACACATAAATATGTCAAAATAATTTCAAACCTTGAAAACAGACTCAATCATGATGTAACCCTTTGGCAAAAAATCGCAGTAACTTTATTGTAGTAGGGTCAGTAAAAATATTATTATCAATTCATAGGGCATATGAAAATCTAAGATCAAGCATTTCGCTGTGGTTTCCTTTCAACGTATCTGTCAGCTCCAGGGAATGATAAACAGTGCTAGGGCACAGTATCCTTGCTGGAGTTCTTGCTGCCTATGCAACTAATTCAGTGCAGCACCAAACCGCCCCAGTTCTTCTCTGCCAGGCAATCCAGCAAAAATATTTTTAAAAATCTGTAATGCCAGTTTTACTTAAAATGTCCTTGGTGATATAAGAAAATTATTTGTATTACATCTCGACCTGAGTATATATCTAATTTCTGGGTGATAAAACAGGAAGTGCATATGAAGTACTTGCTCTGCATACTAAAGCATGATGGTTATCTCAGAAAGAGCACTTGCACAATTATTTGAGCTGTAAGCCAAATTAGTCACTATGTTTATGAAATGCCACTTTTACGTGAAAGAATAACAAACTCGTTATTTAGACTTAAGTATTTGGCAGACATTTTCTCTACAATGAAGGGAGAAGGTCAATTCAGGAAAAACACTGACAGTATTTGTTACCAAGGATTACAATTTTGGTCTACAACCATGCCACTCTGAACAAGCTCAATCCCGTCTGATCTCGGAAGCTAAGCAGGGTCGGGCCTGGTTAGTACTTGGATGGGAGACCACCTAGGAAGACCAAATGCTGTAGGCATTAAAGGAAAAAAAAGGGATTGTAAGATGACAAGGTCCTTGCAATCTGTGAGGTCAACCACCAAGAGTTGCCTCGCCTAAAAAAAAAATTAAAATTTTGGAAAACTTGTTTTCATAGTGAGCTTGACAACATTCTAATACTTGAAGAATTTTCTGATGAGATCAGTGGTGATATTAACAGCTATGATTTCTTGAAATTACATAATGAAATGAGTTAAAATTGGAATATTTGTATTACCCAACTAACCAGAATTCTCCAAATGATCAATGTATAATGCAGCAGAATGATGCATGGGCAAAGATCCATTCAAAGTGCAAGAAAAACCAATGAATCCTAATGTAAAAAGAATTTTAAAGTTCACTAATAGGGATTCTGCATTGGAACTAACACTAGAAACGATCGCTTGTCAAGAGCTGCTATAATATCAAAAGAATATTCACAATTATCTGAAAAGACCATCAAAATACTCTTCTCGTTTTCCTACATATCTGCACAAACTTTATTAATAAACACTGAATTATTCTTCCTGGATGTTAAAACCATAAACACACAATCACAATGGTTAATCACCATAGTTTAATCTCTGATCATTTCGGTCATTTAAAAATGAATAAACAATTCATTATTTATTTAAAAGTCATATTCTTCTGCAGTTATAGTCTCATATATTTACAACAAATATATAAATATCAGAGGCTTCATTTACTACAAAATTAAATTTGATCATTGCTCCAGAAAAGGAAAAGGAAAAGGAAATGAATATGGTAAATTCTTAAATCTGTTTTGGATACATGTAAATAAATTCCCTTCTCTCTAGTTACAAAGAAGCAGACCCTATTCATTTCATGTGTGACTCTTGAAATCTACACACTAGTCAATCACCTAGATGACCTAGATGGTGTTCATGGATTTAAACCTTCGTTCTTAAATTTCTAAGGAAATGTCTTTCCATGGGGGAAAAAAAAAACCTTTTGTAAATTTTAAAAGAAATAATTTAATCTGACCCCTGGAGTTCAGAAGTAATACATTAAACATCATTAACTTTTCATAGACCTATCTGTAGATTGGTTAAGAAACAGGAGTGATTTAAAGAGAAAAGTTCCTCTTATACTAACCTATCCAGTTAATGAATATCATGCATCATTCATTTCAAAGGCAGGAACTTTGAAAAAAATTTCAGAATGAGAATTGATAATGTCTTCACTAATAAAGTCCTATTACCCTGCCCTCTGAAAGAGAAAGGTTACACACTGTGTAGCTTTTTAAGTCAGAATATTCAATAAACAACTGGAAGCTGACACCCCCTCCCCTTTCTAATTATCACCCATTTTTGGCATGCTCACCTTTGCAGTTCACTGAGCCCCCTGGCAGTTGGTAGACTGGGATTCTGCCTTAGGAAGTTTTGTTTTAAGTTGAGATGAGTGAGGTCTTGGCTGTAGAAGAGGTTGGCAGGCAGGTGCTCCAGGCTACAACATGATAGGTCCACTGAGCTAATACGCTGTGATGCAACCTAGAGGGGGATAAAAACACAATTCAGTTTTAATTCCACTCATTTATCCCATAACTGCATTCTATGAATAGAAATAAGATAACCCCGCATTTGGGAACATAGACACACTATACAAGTAGCACTATTAGTTCAAATATAAGCCAACAGAGTATTCACTCAGTACAGAACTGAGTCAAGTACATATTAACTATAAAGCTGAAAACAGCGTCCCTGCCTGCAAGGTTCTTACAGTAACAGTACAGGAGACAGGTTATAAAGAGCATAGATTATCCTATCAAGTTTAGTGATGTCAGCAATCACCTCCAATATAGGGGTTATGTTCCCCAAAACGTCTATAGTCAAGGAATTCAGAGATAATAATACAAGACTATAGAGTAAATGCAGGGTTGGGAGATAGACATTAAGATCTAGACTGAACCTAGAAAGTATATTTTGACTTAAAAGAGCACAAATAAAGAAGAATAGTATTAGTGGTCTTGTACATCTTTAATAAAAATGGTAGCGTATGATCAGATTCCACTGCTTGTCTGATATGAACTTCTTGGTTGTCTCTCCCACAAAGTTTCAGTGAGATGCTTATCAATTCACTGTGCTTTGCTTCACATACGTATTCTAAGTGAAATTTATTTTACGTCTAAATGTTTATCCATATATTCAAAGCCTTCCTGGTTAAATAACTCCTACCGTGGCCAGAGTCCCAGGGCTACAGACCAATTAACATGGGGAGACAGAAAAGGCATTGGGTAACCTGTATTTCTCAAATGCTCTCTTCAATCTCAAGTAATGTGGTGCCAGCTCGTGCCACAGTGCATGGCTACAGCCCCAATTACACACACCTTGGCATGTTCTCTCCTCAGAGGACATGGGACTACTGTCCTAAGATCTGGGTTGATTTTTCCCTCATGGTCATTATCTATACCAAAGCTTTATCTATGATCAACCTGACATCCTTTCCTACTACCAAACCCAGCTTTCTCTTTCCTAATTACAGAAGGCAACAGAACGTGGTCCTCAGGAGTGGGGCTCTCGTGTCAGTGTACGATCACATCCCCACTTAGGAGTTGAGAGAATCCTGAGCAGATCACTGAACCCTCCAACTTCCAGTGTTCTTATCTACCTAACAGCCATAAAGATGGCACCTATATCTACATGTCTGGCACAGAGAAAGTATTCAAAAAATGGTGATTGCCATTATCATTACCACCACTACTTCCAAATAGAATGGTCCACATCTCACATCCACTGGAATCCAAATTCTCCTGATGCTAAAACTTATTTTGTTGATGGCACTTTGGGGGTAAGGAAGAAATTACTGTGCAGACATGAAAGTTAAGGAAATAATGGGGTGAAAAAGGCCTGGCAAGGCCCAACTCAGATTTTACAAAGAAAGTCTGAGTCTGCATTTTAGCAATTTTATCTTTCCTTGAATTTTTACCATTCAATAAAAAAAGAAAATCCCAAACCGGGCCAAATCATCCATATAAACCAAAAGATGTGAAAAGAGCCAGAATTTAATGGGCCTGAAAGGCAGGTGCAAACGTGCCATAGCCACACAGGATTCCCTGGCAGGAAACTGCTCATAGGAAGTGAACTTGAAAGTCGTACTCAGTGGAATCATTCATTCAAAAATATGTGTGGACCATGTACTAGCGTGCCAGACCTTCTATTTCTTGAGCTAGGTGGTAAAACAAGACAAACGCAGTCTCTGCTCTGAATGAGTACATCTCAAGAGAAGAAGAGGACAATTCTGATAGTACGTGATAATGGTTACAAGGGCACGGAGCATGATCTAAGGAGTCAGGGAGGCCTTCCCAGAGGACCTGACGTCCAAGCTCAAGGCTGAAACACGAGTGGAAACCTGTGTTTTTATCTGCCCCAAATTCCTTCTCCCTTTCTTCCTGTAATAATCCTTCAAATGCATGTGATCCTGATGAGAGCTGCAAAGTACACTGACGCTCTGGCCACAGAGGCAAGCATGGACCCCAGACTTGAGTAATCAGAGTACCCCACCCGCTGAACCCACAGACTGATCCAGTGGGTACTGGCATGTGACCCAAACGAGGCTAATGAGAGAACTGCTCTGGAACTTATGTATTTTGAAGCCAAGAGAGTGAGAAAGAACCCGCCGCGTAAAGCCGCAGTTAAAATGAATAAACTAGATCCGGACGTATCAGCCTGTACTGATAAAGCAGCAAGCTACGGAACGTTACCTACAGTCTAATGCCATTTATGAAAAATGTTTTTAACACACACGACTCCATATATTCTGTATGAATAGTTACATGGGCAATAAAGCTATAAACCATACATTGGTCACATACCAAATTAATGAAGGTGATTGCCTTTAGATAGGCAGGGAGGGAAATGGAAATAGAAATGGGAAGATAGGAAATTTGGAGTTTATACATCTACAATGTTTATTTCCTTATAAGGGAAATAGAATATATAAAAGAACTATGTCAATATGTTGACAACTGGGGAGACCAGTACATGGAAACTGTAATATCCTTGTCCTCGTGTGTGTGTGTGTGTGTGTGTGTGGTGTGTGTGTGTGTGTGTGTGTGTTTAGGAAAAAATAATGAATCTCAACAAAAATGTCAGTAAAAAAGGAGAAAACAGATGAGAGCAGTCTTCCGCTTTCCTTGCATTCACGTTATACTAGGTGGTGCACCACGGACGATTCTGCTTCCTGTAACCAAAGAACTCCCTTGACCCACTGTGACGGGCTAAATGGTGGCCCCCTCAAAGTATGTCTGCATCCCAACCCTTGGACTCTGTGAATATTACCTTGTGTGGCAGAAAAGTGACTATTACCTTATATGATGAAAGATGAGATTAACTATTTTGAGAGGAGGTGCTTATCCTGGATTATCTGGCGTACCCTAATAGAATCGCATGTATCCCTACGAGAGAGAGAGGCCGAGGGAGTTTTCAGAGATAAGGGAAGGCGATGTGTCCATGGAGGGAGAGGCTGGAGTGAAGTGGGCCGCAAGTTAAAGAACACTCGGAGCCACCGGAAGCTGGAAGAGGCAGGCACAGGTTCTCCATCAGAGCCGGCAGGAGGGGCAAGGTGCTGCCAACACCTTGATTTCAGACTTCTGGCTTCCAGAACTGTGAGAGAATTTTTTCCATATTTTTCATTTTCATTCATTCAACATGTTTATCGAATATCTACTATGTGCCAACTATTCATCTGGGTAAGCAATTGATATACTTAGCAAACAAAATGAAGATCCCGCCATACTTCACGAATAAGTAAATTATATGTTAAAAATTGGTAAGTACTATGGGGAGAAAGAGCAAATAAAAGGGGTTCAGGATTGTTGGGAGGGTGGAGGGTTGTAATTTAAATAGGATGGTCAAGATGAGCCTCATTGAAAAGGTGACATTTAGACATAAAGTATGTGAAGAAGTTAGCAGAATATATTTATCTAGAAGACAAACACTACAGGCAGAGGAAGAAGCTAGTGTTAAGGACCTACAAGGAATGTGCCTGGCATGTCTGAGGAACTGTTTGAGAGGTAAGGGGAGTGGCCTGCATTGGGGTCAGACAGGTAAAGACTGGGGGTGGGCAGCAGATCCTGCAGAGCCTTCCAGGTCATTATAAAGACTCCAGCTTTTCGTGTGAGCAAAATGAGAAGTGTGGAGAGGTTCTAAGAATCTGTCTCTAAACTGAAAGCGCTAAAGGGCAGGATTTCTGCCTATTTTGTTCATTGATACACCCCAGGCTCAGTACTTGGTAAGATCCTCAAAAATATCTGCTGGGAGAATGGCCACAGGACTACTTTACAACCCCTCCCTTCTCAGTTAGCATCTGACCCATCTACTACATTCTTTCACGCGGAGATTACTTTGAAAAGAACAAATTCTATTTCAAATGAAACATCCCACTAAATACTCTCTTTGGACAACTAAAAGATAATGATTAAATGTCAAGTTGTATTCCATTCTTTTCCTCATTCTGGAGTGCAAGCTGTTCCTGTTGGAAAGAGGGTGGGGAACCACATTAACAAAGCTACACCAAGCGAGAGCAGTCTGTGGGAGTCGCGGCAGAGCTGGGAACATCTACAGCGAGAACAGAAATTAAACATGTCACGATGCCAACATGACCACAAAAGCAACCACTAGTTGCGCCTCTGCCTAGTCCTGTGTCCTGCAACAGAGGGGAGGTTTAAGTGCTTCCGCTCAGACCAGCCTGAGCATATAAGGACTCTGCCACAAATGAAAAAACTACCAGCTAGGCTACCTGCAGAGAACTTATTAAGACTAAGATCCTTCTCAAAATAAAGAAGATCTAAATAAATATTAAAAGTAAATCAGAAAGCTGCCTGTATACACCTCAGAACAAGGAGCCTTTTATTAACTTAGCTTTTTTTTGAGGTAGTAGTAATAATAATAGCGGCTACCACGTAGCGGGCTTCATTTTTGACAGGAGTGTTTCTAAGTGCCTTAGACAATATTTATTTTAACTTTCCCAATTCAGTGTAGTAAGGACTTGTCCTCATTTCACAGATGAAGATTAAACTAAGTTACAGACTGTGTCCACGGTCACATGAAAGCAGAAGAACCCAAGGTGGAATAAGAGCCTGTACCACTGATGCTATGCCAATAATGCTACGTGTCCAGGGCCTGGACACGGTTCAGATCTCACCCAAAGGAAGGCTCCTCTAATTCCATGATAAAATGTAACATGACTCCTCAGACCAGAACAAAGACAATTAGATGCCACCCTAGGATAAACTTAAGTCTCAGGAATGAAGACAGGGTGGTGATGGACAGGAGTCCTCCCAGAGAAGCAGAGGAGACTAGCAGCCGACCACATACAGACTTTAGGGAATGGGGGGAGTCCCATGGGGCACTGTTCCTTGACATCATGGGCTCGGCTCACTCCTATCTCACACAGTTCTAGGTAGTGATGATGCTATCTGGTGAGTACCTAACTGAATTTTAAAAGGTTACAGGAAACATTTAAAAGGCTACAGAAATTTGAAAAGAAAATGAAAGAAATAGGTACAGGCAGAAATCACCTCAAATCTTTGTTATAAAAAATAACTTCTAAAGGATTTCACATCAGAATGTAAAATGCTTTTGGCAAAAACAACTGTATGTCTATTACACTCCCAAAGCTCGAGACAATGAAGACAGAGCTGAGACCCAAGCAGCTCGATATACAGAAGAAAGGGCACAGTTGTAACAATACACAGGGCACTTCCTAGCCATGCAACCCTGGGTAAGTCATGTCACCTATCTGTCCTTCGGTTTTTCTATGTCTAAAGTGGAATAAACAGTACCTACCCCGATCAACGAAACAAGCTGCTGTAAATAAAATGTTCTCATGTTAAAAGCTTAGGAGAGACTCTGCAGACCAAGTATCCCTAGACCAACAACCACAGCTACGAGCACCAGAAACCTATAAGACAAGAAAAGAACAGCACGGGCCACTGCTCTTGCCACGCTGGGCAGTTACACAGACTGAACTCAACCAGACAAAGGCAGAACATTGCTCTAGCCATGCAGCTCACTGATCATCGATGAACTTGCTCAGGAAGAAAAGTACAAGGCAACTGTTGCTTAGGAAGTCAGTACTAGTCGGTCTTAACAACAAAACTCTTTTTAAAGATTTACTAAATTTAGAGTTAGTAAATTAAATGAGATTTTCCCCCCATGAACCTATCTTATAGACTCTGGGAGAAACATTAAAATGAACCAGCTACTCAGGCTGTCTTCTTTTCCGAATGACTTGTAAACATGTATGAAAAAAGTTCATTTGGCCCTCAAAATATTTCACAAAGAACACTGCAGGGTAAAAATAAAAGATAATATGAAAGACAACCCTTTCAGATTACCTACTGGGCTTCCATACATTTCTAACATGCTACTCAGCTTAGCACTTTCTTCACCTGTTTCTTTGTCAACCCTTAGGACATTTACGTTAAAAAAAAAAAGTTTCTGCTCTGACTCTAGTTGAGTTGCATTTCTAAACCAATATATCTGTCCTATTCCTAACCTATCGTCACCATGCTTTCAAAATTAACATCTTCCCTTGCAACAGAACTGTACTCTACATTACTCCCATTATTCTTCATGTTCACTTAGTGGACAATCATCTTTCATAGGCAAAGGAAAAGTTCAGAATAATATTCATGTGATTTTTTTTTTTGTCCCACTATACTTCAGTAAAGTGGTATTTATCCCTAATAGTGGTATTTATTCTTATTATGTGCATGGCATGTTCAAATTAAGCAAAATGACTCTGAAAGTCTTGGTCAAAGCAGCTGAAATAGCACAAATAATTTTGCTCGTATAAAGTAAAAGACTGGCGTAGATTGGCATTATGAGTCATTAATTGCTCTGGTGTAGCCTTTAGTGGCTTGGGAAATCATGCCCTGGCTACAGGGATAGTCTCTGGGGAGTTTATGAGACCTCTGCAAAAATTCTTAACCTCAACTGACCTAGTTTTAATTCTCACCCCCTCCCCCCAAAATGGGGAAGGAGTCTATAAATTCAGAATGAGTTTATTAATCTTTATTAGCTAAGCATTCTAATAACTTTACTTATTTTCCATTTCATCCTTATCAAGAAAGTTTTATAATATTTTATATCAAACTAAAATTTCCAATTTTAACAAATTCTCACTGCTCCACAACATGCAATCATTTCTTTTAAAAAAATTCTACAGACATAGGAAATGCCTTAACTTGTCCTTATTGTCATAGCCTGGTGCTCTAACATCATTGCACAACGTCAACTTACTTCTTGGACTTCTACTAATTACTATTTTATAAAATATATTTAACAGATGCAGAAAATTCCTATAAAATTAATTGTAATAGATATATTAATAATGTCCTAATAGGAGCACATCAAGCTGCCAATTTTGGACTTAGTAAATTCTACCTGAAATTTTAATGTCTTAATATTTCTTTGCCCTAAATGATATGCCCCCAAAAACCCCTAAGAAATAAAATATGCAAATTTACATGACATTCTGAATCACCAGATGTAATGAAATGACAAATTGATGAAGACAAACAACGGGCAGCATGGAGAGGCTATCATTAGTCGGCAAAAATGAGAGATGGGATTCTATGAGGGCAAAATCATTCAGGGAAAGAGGGCTTACTAAGACTATAAGGTACCAGTTAAAACATAATTAAGAGGCCCAAGGGAAAAAAAAAGTATGGCGAGAGCTACAGGCTGGAGAAGAACCAGAAAAACAAACAAAACACCTGGCTCACTGTTATATGACGATGAGGACCAAACAGCGCTGAGTTTAGAGTAAGAGCTCCTCCTGGGCATCCCAGCCTCACTGGGCCAAGGGCATGGGAGGGATGGGGATGTGTGAATCTTTCAACATTTATCATTTGCTTGTATGAACCAGGCACTGTACTTGGTGCTGAAGAGGTGCACTTCTTGTCTTCAAAACCTTGGTCTCTTGAGGACACAGGCACCTAAACAACTACAATTTAAGAGCCTATGTGAAATGGCAATGAGAGCCCACAGCGCAGAAGACAAACCTCAGGGCTCCCAGCAACATCACCAGCACTGACAGTCCTTTTGCCCGACGAAATGGGTGGGTGTTCCCAGGCACCAGTGCAGAGACCTGCGTGTCACCGCAGGGAGCAGGCAGAGCTGCATTTGTCCTGCAAGCTCACTCCACAGCCTGAGCTGGGAACACAGGCCTGGCACCTCACTCTCTGAGTCAGAAGCAACTGTAAAAAGCCCAGAAGAGATGGCACCAACGGGTTTCCAGAAGCATCAACTGTGTCACTCTAACAGTTATCTCCCCTCCACACACATAAACCCCATTGTGTTTCTCAGTAACAACAAAAAAATAGAGCTCGGCTTGGGTGGAGATCAAATCTGAACTCAGAGTTCCTTCCTCATTTCCTTATTGGCAAAATACGTGTAAACAAGCTCTTCTGAACGTTGCTCCCTGAGCCTGCCTCTGAGGTCCATCCTCGCAGCTTCCCCCAAGAGCGGCATCGCCCTGACAAAGGAGAAGGGAAATGACAGCTAGCTGCCGAAAACTTACCTTCTAACTTTCTATTAAAAGAAATAATATAAATACACACTTAAATGATTCTACCATTAGAAATAAGCTGCTTGTTTTGTATTCAAAATACAAAAACCTCGATGTTTAAGTTCCAAGTCTAATATACAAGATCCAGTACGTTTAACGTAGAGAGTACATGGATATTTTTTTCAATTATTCCACTATTCTTTACTCTATAAAATTATCAATCACACCACTAGGTAGAAGATGTTTAACTCTTCAGAGTAGTTGTAGAAAATTCAATACTCTGTATTACAAACATAAGGGTTAAATAAATATATCATGGACATGAAAATTTTCAAATTACAATGATTCAACTTCAAAATATAACACGACTGGATACAGAGATCTAGTTAGTCTTATATGCTAAGTTCCTGATATAGCAAGACTTGACTAGTTCTTGTACACCTGGACACAGTAGTCCACTCAACACTGAAACTAATTTAATCCACCTTGGATGACTCAGAAGGCATTTCAGACTTCTTAAATACCTCTTGGTCATCATTTAAGGAGATCAAAGGTCAGTGTACAGTGGCTATGCTCAAGTGTCCTCAGCAGCGTACCTTATTCAATAGGCTGCTTGTATAAAACCACTTTTATTCCACTACTGAGCTGTGGATTCTGCTGACAACTATGTATATGAAATACTTCTGACATTTTTGGTAAATCTCACTTGTTATCTGAATAGTGGTTTGTTTTGTCCCTTCAGGCCACGGGAAAGTATTGAAAGTAGAATTAAAGGAAAAAAGCAAGGCAGCAGAACTTCCTGTATAAAGCTTTTTACCTCGGTTTACACCTCAGTTTCCTCACCTGCAGACAGAGATGATAATGCAGTACATGTTGTAAGGCTCAGCCTCTCAGAGTTGTTCTGAGCACCTACCTCACAAGGCTACATTAAAGTACCCTAATTTCATAAACTGCTGTTTGTATCAGTAATAAGGAAAGATTCCATAATGTGAATTTTTTATGTAACAAATCTATTATTTGAAATCTATATATTTGAAAGTTAGTTATAATATTTGGTAACATAATTAAATTTCCCCAAGAAAATGAAAAGGAACTAGCGTGAAAAAATCTAGACTGGCCAGCACTTTTTACTTTATCTAGATTCTATTTTTTTCTGTTTTTCATACACTGCTCAGACATCTGTGACTACATTTTTTAACTCTTACACAGTTGTGGCCTTTTTACACACTTTACCTGTCCTTGAAATGCCCTTTGCCTCTTGACTTTCTGGTGAACTCCTAGTCATCCTTCAAGACTCAGCTTGCCTGCTCATTACCTCCTGAAGTCTTCCTGTACCCAAATAACTCATATACTGAATTTTCAAATTTTTCTTATATCTTCACTACAGAATTGATATAAAGACAATGTTCTTGGGCTCTTGGGATGAGGGTGACATTTCATAAGCTAAAATCCATGTTACTCAGGCCCTCAGTTCTATTTCAGATTCTACCATAGACTTGCTAGACTATCCTTGGTTAAATGGCTCTGAATCTTTATCTAAAGGATGAGTAGAAAATGTGAAATGAGGGTTTCCAAAAAATGCCCTATTAAGCCCTGGACTCCTCGCAGAACTGTACAGAGCAAAGCCTCTTTACCATTATAACCATTATAATCCCCACGTAACCAAATACAGCATAATGCCTAAGGCAGGTTACAAACCATGTCGACAAAAAAGCAGCATACTCCCTAAACTACACTTCAAATTAAGAGGCAAAATATGTGCAAAACATGACTAAGTAATCTTAAATGGTTCCTTAAAACTACATCTAATGACATAAATTCATATGTTGAAAACCTCAAACCAATTACACTATAATGATTTGACTCAAGTGGCTAGTGAAGTACTCGCTGAGTAAAATCTGGACAATAAAAGACTTTTAAAGCACATGAATGCAAAAGTTCAATTGTGACTCACCATATATCTTATTTAATGGGTGATGTTTATTCTTTATTTCACATATCTGTAACTCAGCACGAAATATGACCTTGATTTACCGACACTATGCATTTTAAGAGTGAACCCAACACATCATGACAACCAAAGTTCATGGCAGTGACTTAAAAAAAAAAAAAAAAAAGATGGCCTAGAATTAAAGTATTGTGGTTAACACTGAAAGAAAGACAGCAGGAGAGATAATCATTGTGATAGCCATAGCCACCAGCAACTACCTGCATGTCAGCCACTGATCAACAAGAAGAGAGAGACACATGGACAAGCTAAGTGGCCTTATGAGGCATAAATTTATAATGAGATACACACACACACACACACACACACACACACACACACACACACACACACAACTGGCTGATAACTGTGGAAGCTGGGTCGCATGTGTGTGTGTGCTGCAGTTCCTTTCTTCTCTTAGCTACCCTTGGCATTCGTACATCATCACTCCTCCAACCACGCTGAAAACACGGATACTGGTACCCATGTTGAGCAAACAAGAGCCCTTTTCCACACTGCATCAATAGGATGTTTACTGAATTTTTAAAGCACGTCATCCATTAATATTTTAGGGATGACTTTACAATCAATATTGTAAGCCTCCCAAAGGAGCTATTTCCTCCACAGTATCTACTACTAAAACCACCTCATCCCTCCTCCTAAAAAAAAAAAAACTCAAAAAGGACTGACGGGTATTATTTTGGCAAGCCATACTAAAGGCTAAGATTAAATTTAAAAAATAATAAGTATACAAGAACCCATCTTGATAGAAAATATCTAATTAATAACCTTTTATATTATAAATTTCCCCAAATCAAATGAAACAAACTGAAAAAAGATTAATATTTCCCTTGTAGCTAAAATTCAAAAGCATAAACTGAAAATAAATAAATTTTCCTTTAAATTAATTATCTAATTCATTTTAATTTAAAAACCATTGGAATATAGTTCTTTTTGTCCTTTTACTCGCATAAGGGTGGGGTGGTCATTAAAAATCAGAAACTCAGCTATTTCTTTTTTTGGTTTTCTTTCAAATCCTTATCAAAATGAATCTTCATTTAAACACCAGGATGTAAACTCAATCCATTCTGTGAACGTTTTGTTTCTCAATATGAAGAAAAGGAAACATTTTCCACAGTAACCCTGGGTGTGACTAAACTATATAATTTCCTAATATTTACATATGAGGAAGAATAGATGACAATGGAAAGTGGAAGGAAGCTGGAAGCAGAAATGGCTCACAATACTCAGCATTTGCCACTTCAAATTTCCCATAAGCACATGTTCCCAAATGGAGCGAGGTTCTCATCCTCTTTCCAGCAGCCCCAAACTACTCTCCAGATGCTGGATTAAAGAAAGATACTATCATAGGATTATCTAAAATATTCAAAATTTAAAGAAAATGTGGCCATATTTTATATAGGAATTCTCTCATTATTTCTTCTCTAAACTCTAATCTCTTTAATCAGTCCCTTAAAATTCATTTCCCCTTTAATTCACTAACTATAGCTAAAACAAAAGTTTTGTATATCTGGCTTTTAAGATTGGAAAAGGGAAGATACTTCTACTAAAATGTTTGCCCTTAGTTCCCAACTCTGACTTTTCAGGAAGAAATCTTCTTTCTCCCCATTGTCTGCCATCCTTAATTAATTTACCCCAAAAGGCTGCTGTGGTTGCTAATAGCAGCAGCAGGTCTCTGGTTCAAATAAACTAAGCATATGTGTGCCTTTATCTGCTTAAAATAAACATAAAAACTGATACTTAGAAAGAGACTGTCTGGCCAACCAGTAATGACAAGAGGAATGATGGCTGTAAATAAATTTCATTTATTTACATATGTAGTCAGTTACTCACATGTGTGCAGGGGTACACACACACACACACACACACACACAGAGTGTACCAGTGTAAGTCCATCGCATGCGTATTTCATACAAACCCTAAGAAGTAAGTACTATAATTACTCCCTTTATCAAAAGAAAAAGCTTAAAGTTTAGAAATTTTAATACACTCATACAATCAGTGAATAGGAGAATCCATATCTGCCTTACTTTGAAAATCACTATCCCAATACCATTCTACTTCTTCAAATATTCAAAGCCTTTTTTTCTGAAGGTAGAGGAGGTTAAGGTTCTAGTTCACTGCTAGTTAACTACTTATTATTACTAGCAGTCTAAGGTCATTAACTCAAAGTCCCTCCTCCCTCCTGGAAGCACTCGCCCACACTTGCTGTCAATGTGAAATATAAGCTGCAGTCTTGTTGTGTATGTCTTCTTTATATAGCTACATTACATTTCAGCACATACCTATCAAATGCTTTCTAACAGCAATACAATTATCAGTGGAATGGGAAACTTGCATCAACATTCCTCTCCCTCATCCTGTCACCATCATGTTCTCCTGTGTCACAATTCATCCCCTCCACCCCTCCTGCCCCAATCTTCCACCTTCTCCTATGAGAGGTCTGATGTCTAAATCTGTTCATGGTTTGGATAATCAGAGAGCCTTGTTATAGAGACCCTATCCTATTAGACCCTGGAGATGGCATATTAGCCAACTGGCGACAGGAAGAAGTACTAAGGAAGCTAACAGCTGACATTCACCATCACCAGCAACAAGTTGGAAATCGACATTTGCCATGCCCTACTTAAGAGAAACTTCGTAATCTACCTCTTGCATTTCACCTCTCTGCTGCCTCTCTAGGAACAGAAAGCTCTCTGAAGTTAAGAACCGTACTTTGCTATAGTTTTAAAGGTGTAAGAGTATAATTAGTGCTATGATTTCTGACTGAGGCTGTAATTTACTCAGTATTCAAAGTAAGATCCTAGAAGCCATTCTCTATTTCTCCCTTTTCCTCATGCTCTATATGTAATTTATCAGTAATCCTGTTACTCAATCTCCAAAACATGTCCCAAAACACACGTATCCCCTTCTCTCCATTTCTACCCTCACCTCCTGCCTAGAATACACAAGAGCCTCTTGCTGGTCAGGCCTCCCTGCTTCTATCCTTGCCCTCCACAATCCATTCTCCACACAACAGCCAATGTCAGATCAGGTAACTTTCTGGAAGAAAACTCTTTAATGACTTGCCATTATGCCAATAATAAAATCCAGACTCTTTATCCTGTTCTATAACCTAAGACTCCTGGCCTTCCCTAACTTCCTAACTTCCCTAACTTCAGTCTTAGGGCGTTCACATTATCTTCTTCCACTGCCTGGGAAGCTCCTCCCACCAGATCTTCAAATAATCGGATATTTCTTTCAGTGAAGTTCTGGTTTAAATGTTCCCTCCTTAGAAAGAGTTATTTCTTCCCCGTCATTCTCTGTCATATCACCTTGTATTATTTGATATTATTTACTGTCTCTCGAATGTAAACCCTACCAAGAGAGGGGAATTAGACTTGTTCTTTGCTGTATTCCAGTGTATAAAACACATATCTGACATACAGAAGGTGCTTCATAAATACTTGTTGGCTTTAGAACACTGACTTGTCATTTGTGAGGATGTTTAATATACAAGACTATTAAACACAATACCTATTAATCTTTTTATTATTGTTTGAATCAAAACAAACTGTCATTGGTAAACTTAATAATTTACATATACTTTATTTACATCCTTATCGCTGATTAAGAATTTATGCCTCTGATTTATTTTAAAAAGAATGTAAAGCAGCTGACTATTACACTGTATTTGGTCTGAAAGATCAAGACATTCTATAAAAAATATCTGGCCAGTACTCCTCAAAACTGCCAAGACCATGAAAAACACAAAAAGACTGAAAAACTGTCACAGGCCAGGGGAGACAAAGGAGACATGACAACCAAATGCAATGTGATACCCTGGATTACATCCTGGAATAGAAAGAAGTCATCAATGGAAAAACTAGAAAAGGCAAAATAAATTCTGGAGTTTAATTCAGAGGAATATACTAATGTTGGTTTCTCAGTTTTGACAAATATACTGTGGTAATATGCTTGGGAAACAAAGTGAAGGGTACATGGAAAAACTCTATACCATCTTTGTAACTTTTCTGTAAACAGAAAATTATTCTAAAATAAAAACTTTTAAAAATCAACAGCTCCATATCGAAAGAAATTTATTGCACTTTGACCATAGTTGAGCATTTTATTTTGAATAAAAGCAGAGTATTGGCCATAATTTTATTGGCCTACATACAACCACTTAAAAATAAAAGCACAATATTATTTAATACTTATCTCCTCACATTTGCAAGCACAAGAGTAATTTTAAAACAACTAGATGTACTTATTGCATCTAATATCATAATTCTACATGCAAGTCTGAAGGAGACGAGTCATCTTTCCCATTTTCTCTAGTAGGGGGTGCTGCCTGGGACATTTAGAACCTCCATTTGCCTTTTAGATTGGGAGAAATTCTAAGTCCTATCAACCTAAACTCTGCCCACTGCTTCTTCTCTAAAAGGAGGAGAAAATACTGTTCCTTAGTATATTGCATCATCAGAGAACGAAGTCTTTACCTGCTAATTCTAATGCAATCAGTATTTCAAAAAGACTTTCTTGATATCATTCTCTAATTTTCTGTTAACTGTTTTACAAAGTTATTTCCTATTCATTCACTTGACAGATAATTATATTACACAGCAGTATGAATCATACTGAACTGGGATAAGAAACTGGATTATAAATTCAAAAATATGAAAGCAAATTCCATGGTAATGGTTTTTCACCCTAGAGAGGTTTCATCATTTCATAAACACATCCAAAACCAAGGCACAATGCACTGTAATCCACCCATTTTACACATAATTCTATAAATGTGATATAAAAATATCCTCACCCACAGTACCCGAAATACTAGCATTTATCTTGTTTATCATGCTATTCTGGTTTCTATTTTACACGCATACACACGAGGTATATTGTTTTATGGGTCATTAAATGATCTTATTTAATCAGATGACTATAAAATGGTCAAAATTAAGATGAAAAAAATTAAACCACTCAAAAGGCAGAAGCTGAACAAGTGAAAGGCAGATGGCGTAAGATGAGACTATTGTAAGAAAAAATAGAAGAATAGAGGAAATTTGTGACAATTCTCTGGGTATTTTGTGGTTTTACAGTTGTCCTAACCTGGGCCAGTCCCTTAACTAGTCTTAAATCTCATATTTCTTATATAACATTAAGATAGTAATGCCATCTACCCGCTGAATTTTTAAAAAATATAAACAAAACCTGGTAAACAAAACACAATTTTTAAAGTTACTTCTCAACCAAAATGAGCTCTTAAAAAACAAAATATTGCTAAGTACTGGCAAGATCTGAAAAAAAAATTTTGAGTGTATAACTATATTGTGGAACTGTTAAAACAGAAAGCAACTTTTTAGCCAACTAGAAGTTGAACAGAATTCTTGGGTAAGTGCTCACCTTAGAGACTTGTCGAAGCCACCTTAAATACTCTGTGAATGTATCAAAGCAAATGTAGTAAGTCTGGCTTTGGGGTCCAGAGGAGCTAAATGCTAAACAGTGCTGGTGCTTTTTCACTTCTTCTACCTGTAAAAACAAAGAAAGAAAGACAAAAACAAGTCAGAAAGCAGAATCACTTACACAGTTCATTAACTATACACATTAGATCAGTGAGCCTGCACCAATTTGCATCTTTCCCTATATATGTTTCTCTTATTACTTAATGCGTTTCAGTTACTGAGTCTGACCAACCAGTCTGAGCTATAAGGAAACCAAAAAAAGAGAGTTTTATCTTCGTTAGATTTCCCCACAAGAGTGAAATTCTCTTCTTCCTGTTTAAAATTAGAACAGACTCCCTTTCTTCTCTTTCTATATCCTCACAATAGTGTTGGGATTCTTTTTATTTCTTGGGGGGATTTTTACTTAATATTTTACTTAAGAATTTTTACTTCGGGTGGATTTTTATGCAAGGGACTTGAATTATAAGCTTTTTTTTTTTAAAGAGCTCTTCAAGCATGTTAAATCAGTTTTTAAAAAATTAATGTGAAACTGAGATTAATCTAAAATAAAACCCTACCATGAGAACTTTCAAGTCCTAATAATGTAATGATATAGTCAATTCAAATTTCCACTCCAAGTAATTTCTCCATAAGGAGGAAAAGTCCAAACAGTAAAGTAACATGATATCACACAGACTCCTATGCTTTATTCACAAAAATGACACGAACTAACTCACAAAGCATAAAAAATTTTCAAAAAGATCAGTGTCACACAAATTTACTGAACCAAAATGCAATAAAGTTAAGTCAATAATAAAAAAATAATCAATTTAAAATCCAAGTATACTTAGAAAATAACACACTTCAAAATGATTCACAAAGGGAAAAAATCATAACCAAAATTTAGCTATTCTTAGAACTAAACCATTAAAAAAATACACATCAAAATTTCTGGAATGTAACAAAAGCAGTACATAGAGGGAAATTTATAATTTTAAATACTTGTATTAGAAAGAAGGCAGAAAATTAATTTGATCGGCATGTATCTCAAGAACTTAGGGGGAAAATTACCAAAACCAAAAACTGAATAAACTCAAGTAGAATGTTTCTATTCAATTCAACTGTTTCTATTCAATAAGTAGAAATCAATGAAATGAAAACCAAATATACAACAGAGAGCACTAACATTAATTAACAAAGCAAAACACTGATTCTTGGCAAAGGCTAACAAAATTGGGTATCAACTGATATTCATCAATGATTATCAACTAAAGACAGATATAAATAATATTAACAATGAAAAGGGAGACATGACTACAGATTAAGCAAATATTCAAAGACTGTTTTAAACAATGTTGTGACAAATTTTTAGAAAAATATATTTTACCAACACAAAATCAAGGAAAAAACAAAAGTCCTATAACCATTTAGGAAATTTAACGAATTTTTTTTTTCTAAAAACTCTAAAGAAGATAGTGGGCCTACATGGTTTTATTGGTGAGTTTTACCAAAGTTACAAGAAACAGGTCATTCCGAATTTGTGCAAACTCATCCACCAAACAAAAAACGAAGAAAAATACTCCAACCTGTTATATAAGGCCAGTATAACAAAAAACAAAGCTGAGCAGTAAGAGAAAGGAAAGTGACAGGCTAATTTCAATACGGACACTTACCTTGAACAAAATGCTACAACGAAATTCAGTAACACAGAACAAAATATATACCAAGAACAAGTTGGATTTACCTCAGGAAAGAAAAGATGGTTTAACATTATTGGAACTATAAAATCATTACTCACACTAACAGATTAAGAAGAAAACTCTATGATCATCTCCACAGTTGCAAAGAAAGCATTTGATAACATTCGCCACCCATTAATCATTCATGATAAAAACTCTTAGCAAAGTGAGAGCACAAATAACTCTCTTAAGCTGACATAGGATATTTATCAGACATCTAAGGCGAATTTCAAAGTCGGTAAGATAACAATCACTTGAAAATCATTGATAAGGCAAGTATCAGCTGTTTCTATGCAATACCTTACTAGAGTCTTGGCCATTACAATAAGAAATGTATTAAGGAAGAAATAATATCGTCATCCTTTGAATATGACATGATTAGCTACATAGTAAACTCCAAAGAATCTATAAACATGTTAGAATAAAATTTAGCGAGATGACTGGATATAAAATCAATACTCATAAATCAACTGTATTTCTATATATTATATATTATAGAGAAAATTTCTATATATTATAGAGAAAATGTAATTTTTTTAAATGCCATTTAAACTAACCTATATTGACAGAAATCAAGTCAGTGGTTTCTCGGGGAAAAGAAGAAAAGGGTGAAAGGGGAGGGGTACAGAAGAGCACAAGGAAACTTTTGGAGTGATATGATTACTGTCTTGATTGTGGTGATGGTTTAATGAGTATATATAGCTATCAGTATGCAGTTATCAAAATGTAATCAAAATGTGCAGTTTATTGTAGGTCAATTATACTTCAATAAAGCTTGGTGAAGATGTAGAGAAACCAAAACACTTGTATACTGATATGCGTGTAAATTGGTGCCAAACAATTTTTGGAAAACAAGTTGATATGACTTTGTAAAAGTAAATGTGCACATGCTCTATAGCCCAATAAATGTACTCCTAGGTTTGTATTCAAGAGCAAACCTTGTTTCTCAAGGACGTCACTACAGGAATTTTGGATTGAACAGTTCGTCACTGCACATCTAATACTTTTTACTCTGAGCCCCTGCCCTATAAATGCCAACGGTGACCCTTTGCAGCAAAAACACTGGTATTAACCATACATTCTACCTACTTCTCCACTTTCCAGACCCCTTGCAATTAAGGTAGAGTCATATCACTAGCTATGGCAAATGAGCCGTGGGCAAAAGTGGTGTCACTTCTGCTCCAAATATACAGGAGCTTTAATAACCTTGCAGTTACCTCTTCCCCTGCCTAAGCGACAAAGGAAGGCTGCCTGATCCAAACGTTAGAAGAGAGCAGAGCCTCCAGCAGGCTGGGTCCCCGAACAACTATGTGAAAAAAGAAGTCTCCACCAATCCACAATGGACATGTAGTGTGAGTGAGAAATAACTGTTATGATAAGTCACTGAGCTCTGGGGAATTTGTTACCACAGCATAACTTAGTTTACATTAACTATTAACTATTACATTACATTAGGTATGCTGTCTGTTGAATCATTTGGCAATTAAAACATTGCCGCATGTTACTAAATTCCCCTTCGGGCACAGTAAATCTAGCTGAGAACTATCGCCCTAAAAAACTACTTGCATACTAGGAGGCATATCGACATAAGACTATTTCAACAGCATTATTTATAATAACGAAAAACTAGAAGCAACCCGAATGTCCATCAACAAGAAAATTACTTTAAAAATTATGGGAATTTATAATATTCAGACTGGAACATTATACAGAAATGAAAACCACATATAGCAAGCAACATCCAATCTTATTATGAAACATAATATTGAGTGAAAAAATTCACTCACAGAAGACCACACATGGTATGATACCATTTTTATTCAGATCAAAATCAAGCACAACATAATTACATGATAAAACTTATTTAAGTAAGAAAACAATGATACAGATTCTAGGACAGTGGATACTGGGTGGGGGAGGTAATGAAGCAGCAGAAAAGAGGACACTAGTAGAAACACTGGTATTGACACTGCTATCGTTCCGAAATTCAGTAGTAGTAGGTAAACGGTTATTCAGTTTGTTATGCATCATAATTTAACGAATATTAAAAATATTAATTAAAGTAAGTTATCTAAAAATCTATGTTAAATTCTAAAGGACAAATTAAATATAACACAATAAGTTCGCAACCAATAAAAAAATCCATTGCACAAATACTTTTTCAACAATTAAATTTTAAGAGAGCTTTATTTAACTTCATATTTGGAATTCTACAGTTGAAAGTGTAAACTAATGATGATGCTCAAGTGGTATGTTAAATTTGATTATCACAATAATTATGGCTAGGTTATGACCAATCTAACACCTCGTTTCTAGCTCTTCCTTATATAAATTTTAAAAATAAAAATTTAAAAACCCATCTACTCTTAGTTTTTCCTTTAATGACAGAACAGAATGAAAAAGGAACAAACATTAATGAAAACTCAGTGTGCAAAGAGTAAATTTATTTTTTTCCTAACTTAGTCAATGGGTTTTAAAAGACTTAATTTTCAACATACTCGATTATTTTTAAAGGCATAGTGCAAAACAGGTTTTACAAGGTTTGTCCGTGAGGAAAGAAAGCTATTAACTTTCAATTCACTGAATGGTAAAGTCCATCCAATAATAGGCCTGGGAAACAGGACAAGTCTCTAGCTCTGAATGAAAATGCTAATTATAACTGGATCTTCTGACCTTATCTGAACATTCCACTGCTTTCCTGCCTCTGCTTCTCTGAGCACAATAATCTTTCTGAGCGGCTCCTTCCTATGTCCATAAAATTTTCTCCCTTCAAGTTCTACAATAATTGCTATCTCCTTCACCGCAAAATTCTAATTCCTCCCACAGAATATAATATCTCCTTCCACTACTCCTCCACACTACTTTTTTGCACCTCTCTGAGAGCAAATTTTATTGTGTCCATCTTTCATCTGGACAGTAAATTATAAGCTATTCAAAGGCAGGGATGGTGACTTATCCATCTTAATATTTCTAAGATGCCAAGCAAAGCGGCTTCCTCACATAGGATATTTAATAAATAGTTACATTAAATTTGCCTATGCAAATCCCTAACATCACAGAGAAAGAAACAGATTGCTGACCTAACAAGGCATCAAACATTAAATACACATTTTTAATGATGACCTATGGGAGTAATAACATTGATTAAATTTTCAGTAGTCTATCCAAAGAACAACTCTTCAGTAATAAAATAACGCTAATTCTTCAATGTTCAGACAAAAGAAGCAATGGTTTCAAAATGGATGACTGAAATATATCTAAATATACCTTGCAGCCTGGCCAAAATCTATTTTTTAAAATGATCAAGTATTAGTCCTCTTAGGATTAGAATGTGTAATAGCAGAGGAGGATAAGAACTGACATGGGCAAGTTACTAGTTAAGAAAAACCAGTTTAAATTTATGAATGAAGAATACTTTGCTACATAGCAGGTGAACAACCATCTGCTATTTCACACATCTGGTCTTACCTGGTTCATTTCTAATTCCTGGAACCAGCTGATCAAACATTTGCCAATTAAAAAATAATTTTACTTTAACAAAAACTGGTTTCTTATTTTTCCTCTCTATATTCTCCACAACCTGCCTTCTTTCTCATGCCATTCAGGGCAGTAAAATAGTAAAGAAAATATTTCTTTACTATGCCCCCAATTTCCAAATATCCATTTCTTCACCCAAATTTGTCTCCCCATTTATTAACAGATTACCATATCATTTAAAAATCAGGAAATACTGACACATAATTATGGTAATGATACCCCTCCCTACCAACACTTGGGAAGTTAAATAAATCTGGCAAAAAAAAAAAAAAAAATCATTCCCCAAGCAATCTGGTTCTATTTCATAGATAATGGGAATAAAATTGTTAACATGCCCAAATAAAAGCAGCCAGTAAATGTCAGATATAGCTATCAGCTGTATCGCAGGTTTTCTCCAAAATGAGTAACATTTCGGGCTCAGAAACTATGACTAGCTATAGTGATAAACTAAAAATGCTAACCCCACTGGTCACTAAATACAGAGAGGTATAGCAAAGTGAGATCAAAGATTCGTGTTAGAGAGTCTAACCTTCAATAAGCATGCTTGAATGATCCTAAGGTGATAGACTTAAGTATCATTATATTATACGACAAAACATGCTCAAGATATCAAAAGATGTTTACTCATAAGTAATAATTTATCATCTGTAGCCAAAAATACAACATTGAAATTCTAGTTGCTCTATTTTCAGTCCTGTAGGTAAGTGAAGCAAGGATCACCAGGGCCTCACGTGAGCTAATGGCATTGTTATTTTCCACAAGTCCACCAATCAATAATGCTCACTGGTAGAGTAGAACAGGAAACGAACAAGACCTTAGATGAGTCAAAAACCATTTACCCACAGAAAAGGCTCAAAGTAAGCTCCTTAATGATGCTAGGAAACCTGTTGATATTTTGTTTGTTTTACACTTACTTTCCCACCAATGAGTGGCAGAACATGCATCTTTCCGGTCAAACTGTCTTTCACGGACGATACTATTAGGCAGGTGCCACACAGGATGACTTGGCGTCTGGTCCACCGGTTCACTGGCAACTGCATTTTGCCTTTACGGACATTATACATTCCTGAGAGCTGAATCCGTTCAGAGCTACCGGTGCTGTGAGGTTTTCCTGAAACAAACACGGGTAAACAGGGTAAGTATTAAAGAAATGGGCCTTTTTCTACTCTTTGGCATACCAGATAAATTACCCAGACAACAGCGAATAATTATAGGGAAATAATCCAGTTTATACTTGAGGGAATCTGAGACCTGCAGTAATGCAATCATGGTAAAAACTGCCGCACCTACTCCACACACACATTTTAATATTAGGTATAGAAGAGCTTCTTCCTGAAAAACCCAGGGAAAGAGCGTTTTAATTCCTCTGTTATAACCCGAGTTTTACTTTCTTCTATATCCTTCGTAATTTAATATTACACTAAGAAAGATATAAGACTTTTACAAATGGCTAGAGTTATTTTAAATACACTAAGAAGAAAACATAACAGACTGAGGTAGGATAATAACATTCAAGATCTCGTATTTAATGAAACTACCAGTTTTAACGGAATTAACTGCTGATATTCTTCCTCCTATAGATATTCAATGTATATTTACTATTAAGGAGACAAAGAATGACTTTTCTAACAAGAAAATATTACTCTATAACCAAAGGCTAAGTCCACAAAGATAAACTTAACACCAATCTATGAAGGATGGTGTGCTGTGGTGCTTGTGACTCTTAGAAGGAACACAGAGAGAGACACACTGAGACTCAGAGGCAAAGAGCTGAGAAAGATCTGAAAAGTCTCCATTTCCCTGCTAGAAATGACTTTGGCAGAATGACATTCAGACAAGGCCTACCGACTAAATGGGAGAACTGCTGATTAACACACGCACACACGCGTGCGCACACACACACACGCTCTGTCTCTGTCTCTCTGTATGTGTGTGTATGTGTACAAAAAAACAGATGTTTTATTCAGCCACATCAGAAATCGGCTTCAAGGATGCTTATTAACCTGTCACTTCGTAATTAGAGACTGAAGCAAAGGACGACAGGGATACACGAGGAACACCCTTCAATTTTCCAACTCCACAAAAACCCTGGAGAAAGCCCAGAGCAAAATCATCGGACAGAAAGGACTAAGACTAGAAGGGATACATAAGAGAAAAGTAGGGAGACATCAACAGAGACAGGCTTTTTATTCCCTAGTTAGAAAAATTTGCAAGGAGCCTTTTGAATAGCCCTGGAGCCTACTGGTGAGATCAGTCTGTCCTTGGAAAGCCCTAAACATCCCAGTCTGAATCAACTCTGCCTTGTTTTGTTCTGACCGAATTTCAATACCCTTGTCTGTTCCCTCCCTGGGTGTTCCAGATCAGACACACCCTGGGAACTCTGAGGGCTCTGGAGGGGCACTAACTGGGCTCTGAAAAAATAGGAGATGAAGGAGCAAAATGTGCCTGGGCAACCACCCAGGTACACCCTTCTTTACACTTCCTTATTCTATGACCTAAGGAATTATTTTAGATTTCCCTACCAATTCTCAAACTCCTCTCTTCAGAGAAATTCCAACTGCCCTATGCTCTAATAAATATTGACAACACCGAAGTAACTAATGCCTGCCAGTTTAAAGTTGGATCAGTTGTGATAACTTTTAGTCTAGAAATGTTACTCTAATTCCCTATAAGTTTAAGGAATTTCTTACATGATCCAGGAGGAAAGACAGACAACAAAAGCAAGTATTTTGAGCTAAGAGAGAGACCTGATCACAACAGGTGATTTATAACATACATTTTCTCTCTCTTACTCACTTGGCACCGCCCCCGCCCCTGCCCCCTTGCCCCGGGAAATCCATCGCTGGAACATGAGCACACTGATCACTGCCAACAGTTTCCTTGTGCCTGTTGCGATCTCTCCCTCTCCCTTCACCCCCACCTAGTCCCTCCCATACTCAGGCAACTGCTGATCTGCTTTTTGTTACTTTTTGTCCATGCTGTTTAGTATGCCAGGAGTTTGTTCTCTTTTTTTAACTGCTGAGTAGTATTCCATTGTATGAATACACCATAGTTTGTTTAACCATTCAACTGCTGGTGAAGATTTGGATTGTTTCCAACTTTTTGCCCATTTTGATTGAT
This sequence comes from Pteropus medius, assembly GCF_902729225.1. Lineage (NCBI taxonomy): Eukaryota > Metazoa > Chordata > Mammalia > Chiroptera > Pteropodidae > Pteropus > Pteropus medius. Next base: position 9,508,865 of record NW_024340849.1, read on the forward strand.
TGGTGTACAAGTTCATGTGTGGACATATGCTGTTATTTCTCTGAGTAAATACACAGGACTGGCACAGCTGGGTTGTGGCATTTTACATCCCCATCACCAGTGCAGCAGGAGAGTTCTAGTGCCAACTCCTTGCCAACACTTTAGTTGTCCTAGAGTGCATGTGGTGGTACTTCATTATATTTAATGTGCCTTCCCCTAATGATGAATGATGCTGATCATCTTCTCAAGAGCTTATCTGTGATACACAGATGTTCTTTGCTGAGGTAACCAATTCAAGTCTTTTGTTCAGCTTTAATTGGATTGAGTTCCTCCTATATTCTGAATACAAGTCCTTTGTCAGATATATAACTTGCAAATATTTTCCCCCAGTCAAGCTTGCTTTTTAATTTTATTGACAGTACTTTGGGAAAGCAAAATTTCAATTTTAATAAAATCCAATTATTTATCTTTTATAATTAATGCTTTTTGTGTTGTATTTAAGGACTCTGATAAACTCGAGGTCACTAAGATTTTGTTTTCTTCTAGAAATTTTATAGTTTTAATTGTTTCATTTAGGTCTATGATTAAATTCAAGTTAATTTTTATACATAGCAAGAAATAGAGGGTTTTTGTTTATATTTTTTGACAAACAGCCATCTAAATTATTCTAGAACTATCTGTTGCAAAGATTATCCATTCCCACTAAAGTGCTCTGGCACCCATATCAAAACTCTACTGACCATAGCTGGCTGGGTCAATTTCTTGAGTATTCCTGCTCCTCTCATCTATTTGTGTATCTTCAACTAATATTAAGCTATCTTGACTACTGACTCTTTATAATTACCCTTGAAATCAGGGAGCATGAGTCCTCCTTTGTGAAAAATTACTGTTTTATTTCTTCCATTGCAATTTGGGTGCCTTTTATGTCTTTTTCTTGCTTCACTACACTAGCTAGAACCTTCCATACAATCTTAATCTTAGGGCGATTTCCTTTTTCCTAATCTTAGGGGGATAGTATTCAGTTTTTCAGCATTAAAAAGACTATTAACTGTCTGTTTCTCGCTGATGCCTTTTGTCAAGCTGAGAAGTTCCCTTCTATTCCGAACTTGCTAAGTTGTTTACTTTCTTAATCAGAAAGGGATGCTGACATTATTCAAACTGCTGCTCTGCCATTTGTTGAAATGATCATGATAAATCCAGCTGGTTCTTAAATGTTAAACTTTTGCATTCCAGTCTTGCATTCCAGGATAAACTGCACTTAGTCATGATCTACTGTCATTTTTATATACATTGGATTCAAATTGCTAAAACTCTGTTAATAATTATTACATTTATATTCATGAGGGATTTCAGATTATGCTTTTCTCTTTTCATGTATTTTTCTGGCTTTGGTGTCAGGGTAAGGCTGGTCTCATAGACTGAACTGAAGTATTCTTTCCTCTTTTCTGGAAGAGTTTGGATGAAAGTGGTATTATTTGTTCCTTAAACATTTGGTAGGATTCGCCAGTGAAGCCATCTGGACCTGGAGTCTTGTTGTTCTTCTGGGTTGTTTTTGGGGTGTGCGTCAGAGGGGAGGAGGAAGGGAGGAAGGGAGGGATGGTGTTAAACTATAATTTCATTTTCTTTACTAGAGTTAGGGCTATTCCATTACTTATTTCTTCTTGAGTAAGCTTTTGTAGTTTTATCTTCAAGAAGTCTGTCTGTCCATTTCATGTAGGTTGTCATACAGTTGGCATAAAGTTGTTCACAATATTTCCTTATTACCCTTTTAATATTTATAGAATCTACAGGCTATCACCTGATACGGGTAATCTGATTCTCCCATCTTTTCTTGATCAGTCTGGTTAGAAGATTACCAATTTTATTAAGCTTCTCAAAAAACCACCTTTCGGTTTTATTCTCTATTGTTTTTCTGTTTATGGTTTCATTTATTTCTGTCCTTATCATTATGGCTTCTTTTACTAATTTTGAGATTAATTTATGCTCTTTTTTTCCTACTTTCTTAAGGTGGAAACTGCAGTCACTGATTTGAAGCTTTTCTTTTTTTCTAACAGGCACTTAAGTACTATATAAACTTCCTTCTAAGCACTGCTTTAGCTGCATTCCACAAATTCTGGTATATTGTGGTTTCAGGTTCACTAATCTTTTATTTTGCAGGATTTAATCTATCATTAACTCCATCCAGTGTACTTTTCATCTCTAGAAGTGCACGCACACCCCGCACACACTGCACGCATAACTATGTATCTGACATGTCTCTCCTTAATCTACTCATGCTTTCTTTTAACTTCATGAATATATGAAGTATAATTATAACTGTTGTTTAAATGTCCTTGTCAACTAACTGTATCATAGGTATCACTGAGTTTTCTCCTTATTATGGGTCATATTTTCCTGCTTCTTTACATACCTGGTAATTTTTGTTTGGATGCCAGTCATCATGAATTTGTCGAGTGCTGGATGTTTTTCATTTTTCTATAAATATTATGGAGTTTTGTTCTGGAACAGTTAAGTTAGTTGGAAACAGCTCAGCTCTTACGAGGCTTGCTTTCTAAGATTTGTCATATGTAAGACCTGAGCAGCCATAAGCCTCAAGCTAACAGTAATATTAGCAAGCAATACTCTGCTGAGTATTCTGATACCCTGTAAATTACCAGATTTTCTACTCTGGCTGGTAGGAACATGAACTATTCCAGGGCCTGTGTGAGCTTCAAGATTTGTTCCCTCTGCTCCTTTTCTGTGGTTTTCTTCGCTCAGCCTTGGATAGTTCCCTCACATACAGGCACTGATTACTGCTCAGCTGAAGGCTCACTGATGACTCCTTGAACATCTCCAGGGCTGTCTCTCTGAGCAACTCTTTTTCTCTTCAGCTCTCTGTTCAGTATACTAAAGCGGCCTAGCCTCAGTGGACTCCCAGCGCTGTCTCCTGAACTCGGGGCGCATACCAGGCTCCTTCAGTGCCCCTCCTCTCTGCAACAGCAGCCTGGAACTCTCTCCCGTCAGTCAAGTGGTACGTTTGAAGGATTCTTCTCATTTGTTTCCCCTCTCTTCGGGAGTGCATTTATTGTGGGATTCTGCATCCTGTGCTATCTGATGCCCAATGTCTGAAAGCTGTTTTACATATTTCATCTGATTTTCAGTTATTTCAAGTGAGAGAACAAATGCAGTCCCTGTTACTACATCTTGGCTGGAACAAAGGGCCAGATTTTTAAATGTAACTCTTTCTAATACCTACTATTCATTTATTTTTTTTATTCAAAGTGCTGATATCAATGTATTACTATATTCAGAAATTCGGAGAAGCCCTGTTGGACCAGTGGACTGGAAGAGCTACCTGCCCTTGTCCAAATATAGCTCCAAACTTCAGTACTAACACAGTTCCTCTGCTATTCTTTTCCAATTAGTGACTGTAATAAGTATATAAGAAATTTCAAATTTCCTGCCTTACTTAACTTTCAGCCCTAAAACAACAGGCCTAAAGTTAGCTCTCAACCCTTTTTCAAAGTAAAGGACTGAACTCTGTGGTCTTTCCCTCCACTCAGAGGTCCTTCTTGACTTCCATACTTGTAAGTATTAATCTAAGTAGTTCAGGCTTCTGAATAATTCGCTTCCAGTTAAATTGGGTGTCACTATACTATCTTTTGAAAACAAATGTAAATAGAGCAATAACGCATAGTTCATTAATATCTCTAACTGTGCCACAAATATGAGAACTTGATCCTTAACAGACATAACTAAGAGAACTGAGTAGAGCTACTCTCACGGAAAAAATCCTGACTGAGAATTCTCAATAAAATAGCCTTCTGTGTTGACTCAACTGGGAGTAGGGCAGGTTATTACTTCAGACTCGGTGGGTCTACAAGTGCGGTCCCAGAACCAGGAACAGTAGGGTCCCCTGGAAACATATTAGAAAGGCACACTCTCAGGTCTCGTCCAGGAACTGCTGACTCAGAACCGTAGGCGTGCAGCCCAGCATTCTGTTTTGACGAGCCCTCTGTCAGCACAGCTCTGGATCCAAGGGCAGCAATCATTATGATGCTCAGACAAACCCCTCCGTCATTTGAAATAAGAGTCTAAGTATTGCTCATTTCTTTTTTCTTCTCTGCTCTTCTGCACTCTGAAGTCTACACTTAAATGGCGTTCTACGAGATGACAGAATTAAAATTGGGGGAGCAGGGAGAGCATACAGCAAATAATCACTAATTTGCATGTTACTAACATAGAATTTTGATCAGGAGCTTTTGAAATTGAAGTCTACTTTTGTCTTATCAGTAGAAAATGTTATTAAATAAATTAATAAATGTGACTAGAAGAGAAATATTTATTTAAGGGAAACTACAGTCTGTTCTGCTACCATATGTTTCATTAATACCAATTAGCTCACATATGATCATGAATAGATGAATGATGTCAGTACCATATGCAAGTTGTGTTGGTTCATAAGGGTTTACTCTAGGCAAGGGGAGCTAGAATAATGAGAGAAGAATTGTAACTTTCAAAAAGGAAAAAGCGCATAGTAAATGCACTGTTTCAATACCCATAAGCTAGCATTTCCTCTCCTCTTTTATTTGGCATTTTTAATATTCCCTCAGGTAACTCAACTCCCAGCCACACCAAGCTGCCTGCCTAGGCTGTCCAGGTTATCTCCTCACATGCCCAATATTATTTTTTTTTTTGTATTTTGGTTATGAAGATGCATGGAGTTGGAGTCCTGCCTTTCCTCAATTCCATCTTCACATAAACCCTTTTATTTTTAATTTACAATTCTGGAGAACATGAGAATTTTAAGGAACATATATATAGCAGCAGAAACAACTGTTTTAACTAGAATATCACTAAAAAACATAGAAATAAGTACAAATTTGGTCGCTGCCAATTACATGTCTTTGGTAAATATACATTAGTGTCTATCATTGCAGTGGTTTAAAAATATGTCCACAAATTCCTTTAAATTCTTCCCTCCAAAAGGTGGAGCCTAATTCCAATCCCCCTGCATGTGGACTTAGTGACTTGCTTCTAACAAATAAAATGTGGCAGACTTGATGGCTGCTTGGGACTTCTGAAACCATGTGGAAAAAGGCATCTGTAGCTTCCTCCTTGCTCCCTCTTAGCATCACTCCCTCTGGGGAAGCTAGCTGCCAGGTGACAAGGACAGTCTGGGAATCCTATGAAAAGGCCAATAAGGAACTGAATCCTTCTGCAAACAGCCATTAAGGAACTGAGGCTTCTTTTCAGCAGCCAAATGAGCAAGCCATAAATGGTGCAAACTCTCCAGCTCCTGTCCAGAGACCTGGCCCCTTCGCCATCCTGACTGCAAACTTCATGACAGTCTCCGGCCAGAACCACCCAGCTAAGCTACTCTTGAATTCTTGACTTAAACTATAAATGTGTGATGTTTTAAGCCATGAAGTTTTGGGGCAATAACTATTACAACTATTTACTATGTTAGTTTCACTAAGTTCAATTTACCTGAACTTAATAAAACATTAATAATCTACATTTCCCTAAAATAATCTATAAAAGTACTCACAGGGCTTTGTGAAGGTCTACTGTAACCCAAAATAGTAAAAAACAAGAATAAGAACAGCATGCTAAGCAATCACAATTTCCAAAACTTTAGAGAATGAAAGTATTCATGATGTTATGGCACCAAAAACTAAGAAAGTTTGATCGCTACACAGACGTTAATAAAAGAATTTACTAAATCTCTGGAGCTGAAAATTGTCAAGAATGAGTGAAAACGCTCAACTCTCACCTCACCTCCTCTACCTTTAGAGCTTATGCAGATAAAACTCTAAAGGATGTTTCTTATTTATTGCATATAAATCCTTAAATCCTTCTTGACTACCTCCAGTGACAGAAGACTGAATTAAATTACTTGCCTATGGTCATTTCAAGAACTGGCAGAAGGATTTAAAGAACCCTATAACAAGGTCTACAGACCTGAGGATTCAACTGGCACCTGGGAACTCTGTCTCAGAGCTGAAAGGCTAAACAAGCTCAGCAAGGCATGCTGGCAGGATCTTTGAAACACACTTAAGACTAGTTGCTTTTAGCTAATGGTAGTGACAACCAGCTGCTAAACAGATTTGGGGACGGTTAATTTAGGCATCGTATCAAAATATATATAGTCAACTTCCCAGTAAATCATGCCTCTTATTGACAGCTACTCAATTTGATTAGGTTTATTTATATCTCCCAAATTACTGTAGACTCTTATCCTTGAGAAATGTCATGCTCTAAACCTTTCTCTAATCTCTAAATTCTTGAATACCACTAGAGCTTACAATTTCCCTTATAATATTCATTAAAACAGTACCTGGAAAATGTGAGCTACCACTTCATACTATACAGATTCTGTAAACACAGGCCAAAGTAATTTAAAAGGAGGAAAAATCCACCAAAGCAATATACTCTTGCTAATAGCTAAACAATAAAACTATTGCTAATATAACTAATAAATATTATGGTTACATATATTATAACAGTAATATTAGCCATGAACTTAACAAATTTGAAAAAAAAAGTAATAAAGATGGTTAGCATCACTGGACATTGCATACAATACACAGCAAACTATAATAAATTAAAATGCTTAAAGGAAATACTGAATGAAGACAAGTTACAGCAGAGGGCCTCAAACTTTAGCATGCAACGAAATCACGCACAAGGCTTGTTAAATACAGACTGCAGAGTTCTACTACCCAGAATTTTCTGATTTAGTAATTCTGGGCAAGGGCCCAAGATTTTGCTGATGCTGCAGGTCTGAGGACACACTGACTTACAGTATTAGATTAACAATGTCTTTGTGACCTGATGGATCACCAGCATTTAGTTGATTAACCTTGACCAAAGAAGCAAGTGAATCAAGTTGGGGAGGAGATGAGAGAGGCAACTGGGAATGAACTAGAGAGCAGGTTTCCCCTTCCATCCCTCATCTCTGGTCCTCATAAGGAGCTAGATTCATTTCCCAGGCTTCTTTAAAGTTCTCTATAAAGTAATATTTATAATATCCCATCATAAATATTACTTCTTAGTATCTGAATAACTGATGCTCATGTCTCTTCTTTGATTGTGTATATTTAGAGAAGGTATTTCTTTCAAATGTGAGTTTTATTATAACTTTGCATTCATAGACACCATAACCCTTCCCTGCTTTCCGAGCTCCTTTAGCTCAGCTCCTGGAGCCATATATGGTTAGCTGGTGTGGCCTCCCCTTATTAATTTTATATTTGGCAAAGAAAACACATTTGAAAAATTTCATCAAATCAACCCTCACTTGTCAGTTCACTGTCTTTGCCATCTGTTACATCTCAGAAATGGTAGTCTCATTTTTCCTGTGAATAACTTCAGACCACACTTTAAGAGCCTTTTCAACATTCTCTTGATTTTTTTTTCTCATGTCTTCACATCACCTTCTTCTCCGTATCTCTGTATCTTATGAAGACACGAGTCATTGGAATTAGGGCCTACTTTAATCCAGTATGGCCTAACCTTAACTAATTACATCTGCAAAGACCCTAAGATCACATTCTCAGGTTCTAGGTGAACAAGAATTTTAGGAAGATGCCTACATGCTATTGATCTGTGCTCTAAACAAGTCTAATTTTCTTTGGTTTTAAAGGTTTTTTAATTTGATAATTAAATATTTATAGTAATGCAATATTTATAGTACAGTACTATCATAATGTATTTTCAATACAATGCAGTGAGTATATTAAGTTTACAATAAAACTTACTTAACTATGAAGTATCACCTAAGATCAAGCAATTCTTGTTAGCGGAGTTCTAAAAAGACTGGCAGGTCCAACACAGCATTTTGACTTTTAAATGTTAAAGGCAAGTGCCCCAACAGATAAAAGTATCATGTCTCTAAGTATTGTACCTAGAAATTCAATCTACTAAAGATACATGAAGTATTCCCTTATTTTTGTATGTAGCAGGGCAATGATTTGGCTGCAGTTCAAAATTGGTACATTAGACTATGCTAATGTTAGCACTTCATGTCTAAGTTAAACAAACTTCATTATTTACTTAACTGTCTCAAGAGAAGCTCTTAACACTCGAAGAGGTCTTAAAAACCATGAAGACTGCCCCTGCAGACTATCGGCCTTACACATTTTTTCAATAATTTTACTTTGCTACCTACTCATAACTCCAAGTAAAGCTAGCATCCATCCATTAAATAACCAACTAGATGGTGAACTAAAATGCCAACACATATACAAACAATTTGCACATTAGTTGTAGAAAACTGAATAGAACATATTTAGCATACACACTCATTATTAACCTGTCTTCTGTTAGTTCAAGAGCAAAAATCGTGCTATTCACCTCTGTATTCTCAGAAGACCTAGACCAATGACAAATACACAGTAGGCATTAAATAAAGTCTAAACAAATTAAAATAACTGGAGCTAAAAATTTAAAAAAAGAAACTTCTAAAGATGAGAAAGATTCAATTTATATATGGTATTTTCTAATAATAAATTAGACATGAAAAAACTGCCTCAATTATCTTAAGATATAAAGACAATATAAGCCGAAGAGGAAAAACAGTTCAGCTAATATACTATTCAGAAAGAAGTACAGATGTATGACCAATCAAGTTTATTACATAACCTGTCCTTCATAAACACAAAATATTAAATTTAAAACTTTTTGTACTTTTAGGAGCAAAGAAAAACCAGTTATGAATACCAAAATATACTACAGTGATCAAAGACAATCAAACATAAAACTTTCCAACAGACCACAAATAGGACAAAATCCATCCACTTCTTATGATGAATACAAAACAACCCTTTCATTTTCCACATTTATCACTGGTAATGACAAACTGGGGCAGCATTATTAACTTTTAGTCATATGACTAGCTTTTTTTACCCAAGTTTATTTAGAAGAATGAGTGTTTTTCATTCACCCAGCTCTGTTTATTGGCCTCTGCTTCTCTGTGTCTTCAGTTTTACTTGGGCCGCTCAGCTTGCAGGTTACACTAAAGGGGAAACTCCTCCAATCCAGACAGGACAAAGTGTTGCTCACCTGTGAAAGTGGCTGTCTCAGTGTGTCATCTTACAAAACTGGGCTCTCGTCACCACACTGAATTCACCCTAGTCCTTCACTATTGCACGGCGTAAGCAGAATTCTAGAATATACCACCGAATCAATTAGTTCTAAATGCTTACCTCAGAATAATCCACATATACAAATGTCTTGGTTCTATTTTAGGTTATAAAATATGTGGGTACAACAATGGTGCCTTCTTGTTTATGCTTCTACCCCAGAAATAATAAGCAGTAGAACGCTCAACACATACCATTAAAATTTACTGAAAAATGTAACCTCATTCCTTAATTTTGTGTCCTTCAGTTTTAGTGAACATAATCCCTAGAAAATAAAACTTCTTAGACAAACTAAGATTGATTATGATTAATAAGGGCCCCCCTTTACCATCACTGTCTCCTATATTTTGGCAATAACTCTGTTATAAAGCTGTGAGAGTTTCCTTTTCACATAACAAAGAAAATTATTTTCTGGTTGCATACTACGATAATCCCTAAAGATTATTACCTTGAAAACAGAAAACCTAATTAATATCTTCATCTTACACTAAATCAGAAGATTCCATTATGATAGGGCATGAGGGCAACTTTATTCATAAAAAGGATTTTAAACTAAAAGCTGACAACTTTGGGGTAAATAACATATTGATTTAAACTAATTCCTGATTGAGTGTCTGCTTCAAGGTTTTTATTTCTTGGAGTTTCCTCAAACAGCTTCTGACTCTCTTTATCTTTTCTCCGTTAGACAACACTTCAGCTCACATAATCCCAAACAAATTTATAGGGAAAATAAAACTATACTTAAAAGCTTTAGAGTTAAAGAATGTAATCTCATACTAAGATCTGATGGCAAAGCTCTGTTTAGAGAAATAAAAAATTATTAATTTCAAAACAGATGTTAAGCTAATCCTCAAAAATGTCATTTCAACACTGCAAATAACATTTAGATAGTCCAACTACAGAAACGGTGCACACACATTATAAAATTCTTATTTTATTTATCATCTTGTTATTCCCTACAAAATCTTTCTCTTGGAAGTATTATCTATCTTTTGGAAGAAAAGAGTTTCTCAAAATCTTAATACCAATACAAATTACCTCAAAACAATGAATAAACTAACCAAATAACAAGCTATTCTGAATACCCTAGAGATTTACCCAACAAAAATACATATGTAAATGCACTAAAAGATGGACAAGAATGCTCACAGCAGCATTAACTGTAATTAGAAAAGAAATGGAAATGACACAACTTGATTTAGAAAATGAACAATGAGTAAATTTTGAAATTAAAATCTCTAGTGTGCAAAATGTTAATGCCCATATGAATCCTTAATATATCCAGAGGGCATACTCTTCCAGAACTAAACATTTTGACACTAATTATTTTAAAATCTTACTTCATTTAAAAGATTTTTAAGGCATAAAATAAAAGCAAAAACATAAGGAATTAAAGTACAGGCAGCAGGCATTCTCCACTCTCCAGCCTACTCTGTAAATTCATCTTCTGCCACTCACCAAATATCCAGCACTCACTGGGCTTCTCCACACTTACTCCTTTCCACACTTGCCCTGCCTCCAAGCCTGCTACCCTCCCTGCCTAAGGTGGCTGTTCTGAACTCCTGTCCCAGTCCAATTTTTCATTTGGATTCTACTGGGCTATCTCACCCAAAAGGCATAATTAGTAGGTCTCTACTTAGTTTATATTCCTTAGACAAGTTTAGAAGTTGTCATTTGTCTCCCCAACTAAGTTCCAAGTGCCTACAGAGGGCATTTACACATTGTCTGTGCATGGCACACAGTCAGAAGATGGATGAAAACATCAACACATACATTTTAAAAAATGTTATAAAGCAAGACCAAATTACTTTCAATTCAACCACCGTTTGTGCTATTTTTTTTTTTTTTTTGGTTGTCAAGAGATCTTTAATCGAAATGTTTTCCTTTGTAGTAATTAACTAGCTGAGCATTCCACTGCACCGCCATTGATGTCATGAGGATGGCGGCCATCAACACTGCAGCCCACAGACTGGGCAGTCCCCAGGATCTCTTTAACAGTTCCAGAGAGTTCTCCAGCTAAAGATCGGTGCCGCATCTGTCAGGCAATGCTGACGATCTCGTCAAAAGTGATATTTCCACTGTGCTTAATGTGTTTTTGCTCCTTTCTGTCCCTTGGTGGTTCCTTGAGGACTTTGATGATCAGGGCAGGGACGGAAGGGCCTACCTCAGTCTGGGCCTGTCTGTTCTGAAGGGTCAGTTTCTCTGTGATCCTTAGACCCTTCCAAACACCAGCTGCTTTGGCGAGGTCATGACCAACCTTTTTTGGATTCAGACCCAGGGGCCTGATGGTGGGGCCAGGCAGACGTGGCAGCAACTTCCCCACTTGTGCACCTTAGGTGTGCAACTCTGATGTCGTTGGGCTCGAACTTCAGCAGCTGGTGTGAAGGTGGCTGGTGTCAGATGAACCCAGATTTGGGATGACAGAAGAAAGTTGCACCCTTGGCCTCCTCTAAGCAGACAGCCAAAAGATAAGTGCTAATTTTATCTAAGATATTTAGCCCTAATAAGGAGATTAGAAATAAAGTCACTTTAATTCAGCTGCATTTTCTAGGCCATGTCTTGCTACCTCTCTCTTCTTATTTTAGTTAGCTGTATAATGTTCTAGAGACACAAGTACTATAACTGCAATGCTTAGACAGTTTCAACCATCAAATTAGTGGTCGTATTCTATTTGGGAAGGAGTGATACCCACTTGCTCAGACTCCACTCTGTTCTATCTGTTTAATTTAATCTGCCCCCTTTCCCAATGAGTTCCCTCCGAGGAGACTTGGGATCTGCTGTCACTTGCTTTCTGGGTTGGCTCCACTGCTCTCCTGCTGTTCTGATTCAGCTCCTCAGTTCCAGCCAACCCATCACTCTCCCTCTCTCCCTGGGCACACAGTCCGTCCTTCCCCTAATCATTAGTGAGTCTGCTGTTCTTTTCCGTGTCTCTCCTCCCATCAGCTCATTCCCCCAGCCCTTCCTTGCCTCTGAATACTAGCATCCACTCTGGCAAGGAAGGAAGGTAGGGGAATAGGGGAAAGGAAAGTGAAAAGGAAAAGAGGTAAAAGAAGAAGAAGTAAAAATATAAAGGGCACAAACATAAAGCAAAACAACACAAAGAAAACAATGCTCCTGAAGTGTAGGAATGATAACCTCAATGCGCATGAATGTGAATGTGATATGAAAGGTAAATACAAAAAAGGGAATATGGGGAAAGTAAAGAAGCAGGTAAGAAAATGTATTAAAATGCTGGAAAGAAGGAATGTAAACGCCTATGACTTTGTAAGAAAGAAGGGAAAGCATAGACATAAAAATGAAAGGGACGTCCCCATGGCTTGGTGGTGAAGAGCATGGGCTACAGGGTCAGACTTCCTAGGTCAGAATCTCAGCTCTGTCCTTAAGACTTGTGCGACTTTGGGCAGATTCCTTCGCAACTCCCTAACAGTAAAATATGTTGTTCTGCTTCGTTTTAATGTTTTTGTCAATGCTGTATTCACAGCACCTAGAACAATGGCTGGCACATAGTATATACTCAAAACAGAGTGAATAAATGGATGAATACACTTAACCTCTCTATGGCTCAATTTCCTTAACTATAAAATGAAGATTACATCAAACCAGATTATTGTGAGGATGAAATAAGACATAGGTAAAGCATTTACAACAATGCCAGGCATTACAGAGTGCATTCAATAAGTGAGTTTTTTATTAGTTGGCAAACTGTAACAACTAAAGAAATCTGAGCACACCTACAAAGAAGTACTCCTCCCATCAATCTACTATAACAAGCAAAATTAGCAATAATATAATTTTTAAATAATTTATTTTACGAGGTATAGTGCTGTCAATTTTTAAAATCTGTATGCAAAATTTATATACATATTTTTAAATTTACTAAGCTCTTAGGCTTAGTAAATATAATCACCATTAATACAAACAATAGTACTTTGTTGTTTTAGAAACATAAGAACTACAGTATAATCCTCTAGTTTATGTTCAACAACAGACTGCACAAGTCAGCTGACTCTAGAGACCTGAGATCCCATTATGATAAACACTGGTACACTTACTCAAGTTGCTGATCCCAAATACTAAATTATCCAAGTACTTTATAATTACTTCTTGACACATTTGTCTCAAGTCCAAATGAATACTTTTGGAAGTGAAACTACATGTTATATAAAAAGTTTCTGTTTGATGCATCTCTCTGGCTCCATACTAAACCTACCAAGTGAAACATGTCACCCACCTTGGCAAACCTACAGTTAAGATAATTAATTATATTAGAATTAATTTCTAATTCAACTCACTTTAATTCAACTCTCTATAATTCAATTAAATGTACACAAATAATTTTAGGGAAATTTTCAGTTAGGTGAAAATAGATAATAACAAGATCTCATAAAATAAACTACAGCTGAATTTCTCCCTGCTGGTACATCTACCACCACCAGTGACAAGAGAACTTTACTCCTAAGGATAGATATTATTAGTTTTTACAAAGACTCACTACTAAGTCAGGCAAAAAATGCAGGTAGCTAGAGAAGTCAGCTCAGTACTCAATATCTTCAAGGTACTCTAGAAAATAAGGCCTATATCTCAATAAGCTGTTATTAGGATCACAAAGAAATTCTCTAAACAATAAAATTCTCTAAACAATAAAACAAATAACTGGAAGCAAAGCAAGTATCAAAGCTGAGAGGGTCTTTTACAATAGAGACCCTCCCCTCTTTTTACATGCTCCCTTGGAGGAATGCCTCGTTTTCTAGCCACCCTCACTTCACCTTCCCCATGAGAATAATTTTAATTGCATATTATGGAAGATGTTATAGATGAGTTTGTATGTATGGCACATGATCAGTCTAGAGGCAAAAGAGGTAAGATGCCCCACTACACAATTATCTCATATGACTAACTTTAGAGCAAGTTTTAAAACATGAAAACTGCACTTGCTAAAAGTAATCAATCCACAAAAACTATAGAGTTGGCTCAAATAAATTACATTTATGCAGCGCGAACTCTAGAGCCTTAATTTATTTGCTCTGATTATGGTGGCAAAGGGTAGAGGAGGATATTTCAAAATTCCACAATGCATGCTAAATAAGCTATTATAGATTATAACTGGTAGAATCAGATAGGGACTCAAATTAATCATGGTCTACCTGTAATAAGATGAAGAATGGCAATAAAATAAGAGGAGGTGATAAGCATTACAGTTAGACACTTGGCTTATTTCCTTATTTCCTTCAGGTCTTTGCTCAAATTATGAGGCCTGTCCATCCAATTTAAAATAATAGAGGCCGCCCCTCCATCCTATGTGCTTAAACTATTTACCTTCTCCTACTTTTTCTTTCATCCATAGCACCTATCACTTAATATAGTATATAATTTACTTCTACATTATGCGTATTATCTCTTCCCTCCACTAGAATACAAGCTTTTAGGGACACAGATCTTTGCTATTCTTGGTTGTATCCTGAGCACCCACAACAGTGCCTGCAGTGGAGAAGTTCAATGCCTGACACATAGGGGCCTCAATAAAAAGTTGTACAATGAATGGCTAGGTAATCTTTAAGATGTTTATTATGATAAAAGTGGTTTAGTTACAAAAGAATAATCTATTCTTAACCAAACAGGCTGGAAAGTAAGAATTTTAATTAGCTTTCTTTACCTTAAGTATCATAGGATTCAACTGAAACAAATGGGTGAAGATCAAAGTTAACTACTGTTCAAGAAGATCAAATAACTGTAGCTCACTTGGTCAACATTCATAGACCACCTGCCTATATACAGAATTCTAAGAAACGGTAATTTGGCTTGGATTACAAAAGAAACAGAAAACAGAATTTCTCTTCCTGAGCACTTAACAATCCAGATGACAATATGCAATCCATAAACAAATCAGTAATCAACAGTTTTCTGCAAATTCTTAACTAGTTCATTTCTATCTTCCAGCAGATGTCTGACCAAAATAGTGCTTTGTTGATGTTTTTAACAAATTTTCATAATGAATAATCATGTTCAAATGCTGTCTTTTCTCCTTGTTTATTTCCCGCACAACTTTCAGAGTCCCTGGCATATTCTATCTAAATCTACCTGATCATACTCTGGGAGAAGAGCTGTTCTTTTTCTGTTCTGATAACCTTCAACTCTTCCCTATTTCAAATGTTCAAATACCTCCATCTATAAAGTTCAGCCAAATTCACAACTATCTGGCAAAACAAAACACAAAGAGACCTGGGACCTTGGCAGGGAAAGGAATGAAGGTTAAAGCTATGTTTGAATGATTCCTTCCTTTCCTCTACCAGGTTCAAAGTCTTTCTTTTAACTATTAATTCAGTGTTGGAAGCAATATAGCACAGAGGTTCAAACACATGGATTCCGGAGCCAGGCAGCCTAGGTCTGAATCCTAACTGCTAGTCACTTCCTCTACTGACCTTTCTATCTCAGTGTCCTCCCTATAAAATGGTGAGTACAGTACCTTCCTCCTTAGGGTATTATGAGGAAAAGAAGGCCAATATATCTGTAAAGTGCAGTGACTGACACTTCACATTTACCATTATTAAGGTCTCTCAATACTATCTCTAAGTCTTATAAACTTGGAGTTCACTTTTAACAACGTACTTTAACAAAATCCATCATAACCAACAATTTTGGGTTGTCACAAAAGTAATCACAAGATGGAACCAGTTTTATAAACTGTGGGAGGAGGACTGGAGGAGGGACCCACGTTTTTTACGGGACCCCTTCTTATAGAAGCCTCCATCATCAAGTTCTTTAAATATGGGGAGTTTCTACTGCTGTGATGGTTTCCAGTTCTGGCTTCTCGGGCTCATCTGTTATCTCGCCTACTCCGTGAATTCACACATAACTTCCATATCTCAGGTCAGCCTGGATCTTTCTCCAGAAGCATACACCGGTACCCAACAGGCCACTGGACCACTCTCCTATGAAGACCCGCGAGCACATGAAATCCAAATCCAAACTAAACTCGCCATCTTCTCACCTCCTAAAAGCTGCTCCTCCTCACGTACTTTCTCTCCGCCTTCCCCATTTGTTACTCAAATCTGCAGCCTGCTAGTTACCTCCACACTTTGGTTCTTTCTCTCCATATCAAATTTACCAGCTGCCAAATCTCCATTCTCAAACTCTCTAATCTGCCCCTTCCTCCCTCTACTTTCCCTGCAACTGCTCCAGTCAGGCCATTTTCTCTAACCTAGATAACTACTGCAACAATGTGCCTGAGCCATCTCACTTAATCCAGATGTGCCTCCTCCCTCACCCTGCTTGCCAGCTTGTTTTCCACAATACTAATGTCATCCATTACTCTCCTGTCTCATATCCTTTAATGGTTCCCCCACAGCCTTCAGAATGATAACAATAATTACATCATCATCAACAGCAGGAACTAACATTTATTGAGCACTCACTCTCAGGTGTTGATCTAATTTAATCATTATAATATTCCTATGAGCGGAGTACAATTATTAACTCCAATATTCTGATGAGGCAACAGAGACCAAGGGAGTCATCCCAGGCACAGAGCAAGTGAGGAGCAGGCAAAGCCAGGATCCAACCCAGGGCCATGCTCACAACCACTGGATAACACTGCCTCCCCTAAACTCCTAGCACGGCAAAGGAAGTTCTTCAGGCCCCTGCCGCTGCATCTTTCTGTACACTCAACTTCCTATCCCTCTAGTCACACTGGACCCACGTTCAGTAAGTACTCCAAGCACACCAATATGCTCTCATGTCTCACTGGTGTCCCTCTGCTTGGAGTGGTCTCCCTTACCTCCTTCACCAAGCTGACTATCCTTCTCATCAGCTGAGCCATCTGCTCAAAGATGCACTCCAGGACAGGGGTGCTGCACTCATTTCGGCATCCACAGTACTCAGTGAATGACTGTGACTGGCTACAACACTGTATAGGAGGTAAATGCTGATAGCTCCATGTCACAGAAGAACAATTTAAAGGGCATCTAATTCCTTATATGTACTAATTACTATTAGTAAGTCCCTTCAAAGTACCTGAAAGCCATAATTCTTAGTACACAAAATCCTATCCAACTAATTTACTAAATAATTTTTCAGAACTGATTTTTCTATGCAACAATTGAGGTGACTTGCAGGTCATGACGGTACCCCCTTGCAATCTACATTCACTGGATAAGCCTTATACAGATTTTCTAACGGAACTATGCTCTCATTTCCATTCCACGGGTAATTTTATTCTCAGTGGCAGGCAATTTCTTTCTGTGATACTTAACAGAGCATCAAATACAGAGAAAAGCCCACACTTTCAAAGGAGAAGTTCTAAAAGAAAGAAATTTAAAAAGAAAACCCTTACTGGGGTTGATGAATTATAAAAAATTCAAATTCAGAGCTGGATAATAAAAAGAAGGACATTTTTAAAACTTGTTTATCAGTGGGGGTCCTTTTGCATTAGGTTTGGGGAAGCCAGTATTTAGAGAAGTCATCAGAACACAATGATAAAAAAAGGGGGGAGGGGTGGTTGCAGTGGAGGGGTGGGGAACAGAAAGTGAGAAGAGAGCCGAAGCACTTAGTCAGAAAAAGATAGCAAATCGAAATTTTCCCAAGGAGAAAAGTGATGCAATCTGAAAAAAAAATATGAAAAATCATTTATACTAAACTGAAAGGAGACCGGCAACAGAATCAACTGTTTTGCATCGGTGGCCATGGAACACAAATGTGATAGTAAATTATAGTTTTACTCTGAAAAATAAGCCATTAGAAAGTCAGTAAGTTATGCCTGAGAAAATACTTCTCTAAATTGCCTTCAGGCTCCAGCACTTTGAAAGATGGGAAACTCTCCAAGTCTAGAAATAAAGCTTAGCCAGTGTTGTATACTCCCCTTGAGTTTAGCTTCCTGTTTCGGTGGCATTCATTGGAAATAAGGTTGCAGCACAAAATGACTGGTTTGATTTAATCACTCTGATTAGAAAACCGTATGCTTAAGTTTGTAATAACAAAATCTTCCCCTTGGCTAAAAGAATCCAAACTGATCATATCCAGACTGGGGGGAAAAAAAATTATTTTTATAATTTATTTATTCAGAAAGAACTATCTTACTCCAGGAAAAAGTAGTGCACTCATTAATTAGCAGGGTAGTAATTTTTTTTTAAGATATTAATCCAAGTCACTTAAGGCTCAACTTCCCTCACATCTACCAATTTAATCATTTGGACTCTTGACCCTTAAATGACAGGATCTGCAATTATTCATTGGCCATTTCAATAAAAAGCACCATTTTCTATAAGGACAGAAGTCTTAACTAGTCACTGCAGACATTCTCTATTACCTTGTTACAAATCCAGCCACTAAAAAGTTCCAATAATGTAACCTGTACTAGCTTGCTTTCCTAATAGCATTTCATAATGCTGGTAATATAGAATATTTGTCTAAAGATCACAAAATACAGCAAGAACATTCAGTGATGGACCAGAAAAGCTGTCATATTGCTGATGGGAAACTGGATTTCTCTTTGCAGCTCAAAGTCAGGAGCAAGGCATACAGATAAGCAGAACCAAGACAAACCAAGCAAAACCACAAGACAAACATGGAAGGAAACTTCATTTTGGATCAATGGCAATTATTAATACTTTTATATTTTAACAATTATATTAAAATAAACATCATGGAGTAGAATGACGATTTTACATAACATATTAAGAGAAAACTTAAGATTTTGTGGAGCTGTCAGGCTAGCGTGTCTGCCTCAGCCTCTGTCCCCACTTTCCAATTGCATAAGCAGGTCTAATTACTGACTTTCTACTTCTAAGTAAAAACTATGAATCCGAATAAAGTTTGTTTTTATGCAAATCTAAGCATCCCACAAACCTCAAAAGAACTACAAACCAAACAATAATTATTAAGCATTTACCAGGGCAACAATGAAAAGCATGCCTGTCTTTGCTTGTCCTGGGAACAGCTGAAAAGAGCCTCTTAGAGCTCCAGGCCCTCATAGTCCAAAGACCTGCCAGGTCTCTAGCTCAACTCAGCACCCAGAAAACAAAGCCGCAAAATCATGCACCTCTCCCGTTTCTGTGGTAGTAAATGATAATTCTCCCACACTCAAGAACTGAAAAGCTGGGGTCATTTTTAAATACTCTCTCCCTCTTGCCATCCATATCCAGTGAATCACTTCACAGTATCTCTCCTGCATCCATCCCTTCCCCCTCTCCGTTCTTCACGTCACTACCCAGGATTCAGATTCTTGACCTTAACTCCCGACTTCCACTTCAACTACAGCCACCTGACTACTTTTCCTGGCCCTGCTTTCTCCCAGCCTCACACCACCAGCACACTCATCACCACCAGGAGTTACTGTGGGTGCCTTTTCTTGTCCCACGTAAAACCTGTGGCATTTTCTGGAACATTTTAAATTCTGTCATTATTAAAAATATATCGGCATTTTTAAACTTAAGGATCACATGCTATTCTAGATTACCAAGCTTGATAGATGTCCAAGAATTTATTCTTTTGGCAGTAAGTTTTATTTCAATATTTTAAATAGACCATAACTTGTACTGCCTTATCAAAAATCAAATAAAGGGTGAATACTTTTACTTGATGGCCTTGAGTCATCATCATTAAAGGATATGTAAGAGTATAATAAATGATATTCATAAAACTGTCCTCAAGGACTACTGCACTCCCAGGCTGGCTGGCTCCCACTTTATGGCTGCTCTTCTGGGCTTACACTTAACATTCTGTAGTGTCCGTTTGGGCTGTGTAGAGGCCTTTATTAAGCTAGCCTCCTGGCTTAAGGGTATGTTTGCAATAACTGCTTCATAACCAAACACCAAACAGGTGAAGTGTAACTATATTTAACTTTCTTATTTAAAAAGGCTTGCCTGTCCAAATTCTTTGAAAAATCATGAAGGCAATGATTCCATATTATGCAATCATTGTTTCCTGTTATTCTCAGCTACTGTTTTATCATCCTAGTTGCTCATGAAATCCCTCGCCTCACGTGGAATTTATTTTAAAATTAGCTGGAAAATAAGTGTACTTATACACAGAACTATGACCACTGTGTTAAAGAAAATTTAAGTGGTCACTATGAAAAACATCAAAAGTTTTTACATTTAGTTTTCATTTATATGTATATACACATACATACATATACACACAAATTGGCCTCCAGTGCAGCCTAGAACTATTTACCTTTGTCAGTGAGAATTTCTGAAACCACAGAAGAACGCTAAGCTCCAAATGGGTATGAAGAATTTGCAGCACAAAGAAATAGCCAGACAGCAGGACCATGGTATCTAGAGACTAGAGGTCTAAGGTAAAAAAGGCCTGATGCTGAGGAGGGAGAAACTGATGAAGAGTGGAAGGCATGGACCCCCTCAAGCTACTGGCTTTCCTACTTCACTTACAACATTCACGGCAGAGAGTAAGATCAGTGTTTCACCTCCACATAAATCTTTTAAAAAACAGCCTGGATAATTCTGGTAACAATTCAGTATTTTGTAAAATCTGAGATGTACTTGTGTGTTTGCTTGCACTCGAAAACAACTAAACTTATTATTTAATCAATAGACAGTTACACACACACACACACACACACACACACACACACACACACACACAGCCATCAGACTTCTAAGCAGTGATTGTTCTCGGGATAGCAATGCCACCTTCTAACATGAAAAAATGTTCACTGCTAATGTTTGTTTCTGTGAAAACAAGCAACAAAAAGTCTTAGATATATCACTAATGCTTAAGGAAAATTATATAGCATATTCCAGACTCCTAAAGTATTTTCAGTTCATGTTCCTCTCTCACGTGCCCACGTGCTCATCTGACAGAGACTCAGCGCAGCCCTCCCAGTCTGGTTTAGTGCTCTGACACAACCTTGATGTGGTTCTGTTTAATTTAGCTTTATGGGCGTCCCTGCAACATCAACATCTCCAGTGATGGGAACTAAAGCCAGACACCTCAACAGCAGGTTGAAGCTGGTTCTGTGCTCCCTCCCTATTTGCGAACAGCAGGATGGAAGGGCCTGGAAGAACTGGTTCCCTTTGCACAACATAGAAATAGACATAAGAATAAAAATAGAAAAAAAAAGTAATGTAAGCTATAAAAAGTTTCTGCATACAATCAATTAAACACACTAACAGAAGGGAAAAAATGGAATGTAAAATTTCGGACACTTCAAGAAAATCACTTTTTAATGCATTATGATATTTCTGAAGCTTAAGCCAAAATTAATATTAGTTTGCACTCCATGAACATATATAATATCTTATGACCACAAGAGGAAAGACAGCAAGAGTGTGTGTGTGTGTGGCGGGGGCGGGGAGGCGGGGAGGGAGACGACGACTGGCTAAGATATTCTTGGAGTCTCTACTTGCCTATATTCCATATAAAAATAATTGGGTTTAAACATATTTCAAAAATTGAAAGCATTTTGCTAAGCAAAAACAAAAAAGAAAGAAGGGAGGGAGGGAAGGTAGAAAGAAGGGAGGGAGGAAGGATCCTGAGTAAACCATCTTTTCTCTGAAATGCAGAATACTCTTTTCACATAAATCCATCTGTTTTAGGTTTATCCGTTTAGTATCAAAAACAGAAGCTGTACCTTAGCAAAGATGAGGTATGGTAACTTTAAACCCAAGACTGATGTTTTTAAACACATAAGATGTAACAAGTTTTAATTACAATTTATGGCAACACATCACAGTAGACAGAGTGAGAACAGACCCTAGGTTAAAAAACAAAAAACAAAACCACCTTTTACTACCTATTTTTGAAGGCTCACTTGAATGACATAAAATGATGCTCTGTTATAAATAGCATACAAAAGGAAAAAGCTTTTACCTTTTGCCAAAGGCACAATTCCAATATAAAGTGAAAAGGGGAGGGGCTGATTTCATGTTAGGTTCCGTGTGGTAATCACAGTAGGATTACACATCCACTGCAGGTCCCATCTAGTCCTGACGGTGTCAGACTAGTCATCCCTCCCTCTTCCCACGGTTCCTGTTCCTGCTTTACCACCTCTGCTTCCTGCACTCCTGATATCCGGCTCATACGGAAAAAAAACGAGTGTGCCAAACTACACTACACCTGGGCAGTGAAAGATGATCCCGCTCCCAGAGATATGGTCCAGGGTTCTCTGTAATAACTCCGACAAAGGAAGGAATTTAAAGAAAACAAGCACAAAAGGGCCTCTCGGCTGACCTCAGGAGACCGCAACCCCAAACAGAAAATGCTAACTGGCATAACTTCTTCATTGACAAATTACTGAAAAATATCAAATAACATAAAATGGACACACATGTTTATGACAGGAGGGTACTGAATGCTGTGCCACAGGGTTTTGATAAACCAGAAATATTCTCCCAAAGGCAGATCTGATAAAGCCTGAACAGAGAAATGCTCGTAACCAATCTCCACTCAACTAACTCACCAGACTAACCACACGCCTCCACCATTCCTTCAGTAAAATACACCAGCGAGTCCACGGCACTGAGGCCCCCCACTTCTACCACGGCACATTCCTATCCCATCTGCTGAGTAGTGGGTTCAAACCACAAACATTACCACTGCAATGCCAACTGTACTTGTTGAAATTGTGTTAACTTTTACATAGACCAGGAACATATGAATGCCAAAGGAAAAGTTCTTTCTATGAAAACTAAACTGAATACTTTTGAGAAAGTCAATAAAAGTAAATCAATTAACAAAATAATATTAAAATAGGTTTGTGGAAAAACCGTAAATGGGGGAGGACACTGATAAAGATCGAGTAGCCTGGTCTGAGGCATGAACCAAAATAAGCTCTGTTTGTGATTCAATCAGCCTCGAAAGGGCTGCTCTTTGCTCCTCGGATCTTTTCTTGGAAAGGATGCTTCAGCTGTTTCCTTCCTCCCTGCCTCTGCACGAAATCCAGGATGGGGTAAGTATTACAAATTACCTTAAAATATTTTATGCTCTGCCTTAACCAAATTTTTCAATTAACTGACTAAATATTAGTTCCAGTCTTGTAAAATAAGAGGTTTTATACTAAGTAAACTTAACACAAACCATCCAAGGGCACAAATGTCATTACTAGTTTATTACTAGTAAATGTCATTACTAGTTTGACTGAGTTGGTAGTTGTGCAACTTTTAGAGGAGGCCGTTCAGAAGGAAGAGTAGACTGTGAACGGAAAGGCAACCAGCACCATTTTTCGGAATTCTACCAAATGTGACTACTATTAAGGCAACAGCTTCAGACATTCTTAAATGTGGATATGGGAAAAGCCAACACTTTATTCCTCTGCCTTGTAAATAGCATTCTTAAATTAGACACGACTGTTTTTTCCCTCACTATTGACCAAGAAAATTATATGTTTAAATTAAAAGTTTGTGGCAAAAAAGAGAAGACAGTAAAGCTTATGGGAACAGTTACTCTTTTTAATTGTGAAAATATAACATAAAATTTACCATCTCACTATTTCTAAGTGTACAGCTCTGTGGCATGCGTACATTCACACTGTTGTGCGACTATCCCCACCATTCATCTGCAGAACTGTTTTCATCCTAAAAACTCTGTACCCACTAAACACTAACTCCCCATTCTCTCCCACCCCTAACCTTCAGGAATCACCATTCTACTTTCTGCCTCTATGAATGTGACTACTCCAGGTAACTCATATAAATGGAATCATACAGTATTTGTCCTTTTGTAGCTGGTTTATTTCACTAAACATAATGCCCTTAAGGTTCATCTATGTTGTAGCATGTGCCAGAATTTCCTTTTAAGGCTGAATAATATTCTACCATATGTATATATGACATTTTGTTTATCCATTCATTCATCTGTTTAACAGATTGCTTCCACCTTTTGAATATTGTGAATAATGCTGCTATGAACATGAGTGTACAGCTATCTCTGACACCTTGGCTTTGAATTCTTTTGGGTATATACCCAGAAGTGGAATTGCTGAGTCATAAGGTAATTTCATTTAAAATTTTTGAATAACTGCCATTTTGTTTTCCGTAGCAACTGCATCATTTTACATTCCCACCAACAGTACACAAGTATTTCAATTTCTCCAAGTCCTCACTTCTTTTTTATAATAGCCATCCTAATAAGTGTGAGGTAGTACTTCATTGTGTCTTGATTTTTATTTCCCTAATGATTAGTGATGTTGCGCATTTTTTTCACGTGTTTATTGGCCATTTGTGTATCTTCTTTGGAGAAATGTCTATTCAAGACCTTTGCTCATTTTTACTTGAGCTTGTTTCTTGTTCATTTGTTTAGTAACTCTGACTTTTAAGCTTCCAGGCATTTCCCTCTTCCTTTTCCAGAAAGAGACTCCCGCACCTGTAGCAGTTGCTTGATCTTCCCCTCATGACACACACCTAGAGATGTTCACCATGCAAGCTACTGCACCAGCCACACACTGCACAACTCCAGGAAGAGGCCCCAGTCACAGACTGCAGCCGTGAGCAGCACCCCAAGGGACTGTGCAGTGCATAGCTGGCACAGCAGTGGCCCTGCTTTCACCACTCATGGCCTAAATCTTAAATTTATGGCTCCCTCCTAGCAGGGGCTCACCACCACTAGGCACTCACTGGGTGTACTACAAATGCTAGCTTCTCTCTCCTTTCATCTTATCTCTAAGTGCACCCCTAACTCTTCCTTTTTTTTTTTTTTGGTCTGTTTTTCCAAAGAAAATTCAACTTTCTGGATTGAAACACATCCTTTAACACTTTTTTGGCATTTCTCTAAAACTAAACCTACTAAGTCATGGAGTTACAGAGATGAAATCAGTCCTTGTTCTTAGTAGAATTCCTAAGTGCCACACGATACAGAATACTATAAAGAAGGAAGAAAGGAAGGAAGAAAGGAAGGAGGGTAGAAAAGGAAGGAAGGAAGGAAAGAAGGAAGGAGAGAGGGAGAGAGGGGGAGGGAAAGAGGGAGGAGAGAGGGAAGGAGGAAGGAAGGAAAGAAGGACGCAAGCAAGCAAGCAAGCTTTGGAATCCTCCAGACTTGGGATCAAATCTCAGCTTCGTAATTTACCATAAACTGAGTAATATCTGTGAATCTTAGTTTTCTCACCCATAAAATGCAAATATACTATTTAACACACAAAGTCATTGTGAAGATTAAGTGAAATAAAGCACACAATGCCCATTGTGCTTTAGCTTTCTTTCCACTATACTGGTATTCATTTTCTCTCTGTCTCTTTCTCTTTTTGTCTCAGTTTCTCTTTATCTATCTCTTTCTCCCTCTCGAATTGATGATGAGCTAAGACAGAAAGTCAGAGAAAAGGTGATAAAAGACATTTGTAAAGTAGAAATCTCCCTGTATTTCCCTATTACTACCTATAAATTATTATAGTTATTGATTGAGCACTTATGGGTCAGACACAAATCTATGGACCGAAAATACTGAGATAAAGTTCAAGGACTAACTGACCTGTTCTCCAGACTCGTCTCTCACTACCCTTCCCATACACTGCCCACTCCTGCTATATCAAATGATGGCATGGTTTCCTCATCCCTGAAACACAAAAGTTAGACAGCATCCTCTTTTCTAACGTAAGCTCCAAATCCAGCATGAAAGGGAATCCAGGAAAAAGACATGCCCAAATCTTGGCAAAACAGCACAGGGTACAGCTGATGGCGAAGGCCCTTGCCATTCGGAAAATTAGTTTTAAGTTAGGTTCTTCTTGCCTGTAAGGTGTCTTTTTCTTTTTTCACAGATAGTCTAAGTCTATATTAATGCCATTTTCCTCTTCTCACAGGGATGTTACTTACCTATAAACAGTATTAAAATTGACAATCTATGTAGGTCAGTCCTGCCCAACAGCCCCCTCTAACAGCCACATTACCAAGTTAGAAACCAACATTGTTTTCTCTTTCTCAGTCCAAAAGTTCTGCTTTGAGTTTCTGCTTCTGCTCTAACAAACAGAGCTACTGCTTCGCCCCCTATAAACAGTACTCTTCTCTTTTCCTGGATGATGCTAAATATAATTTTTAAATTACATAAGTAATTAAATGTTGAGAACATTATCATTTAAGGCAACAAAACAGAGGAACACAGTAGGAATCTTAACACTGCTTCAGATTCTGCACAAATTCTCTTTCCTTCTAATGATAGTTATAAAGAGTCTTAAATGGCTCTTTATCTACCGACTGTGACATCACCATTGGCAGCCGCTGCACTATAATTGTTTTTGGGGAGAAGCACTGCACATCTGAGCTGCTATCACATGCATTCTCTACTCCTCCCTATCATCCAAACACTGTATTTAGTGAACAATATAAACAATACATCAATTAGAGTCCTTTAAAATTGAGAGTGAAACAGAAAAACATACCAATTATCTGGTTTTCCATGTTTTATAACAACATAATCTTGGAATTATGATTAATTTGCCTCAAGTTATAAATAATGAATTTTCAAATTATTCTCCCTTCCTCTAGCATTTATGTCATATTAATCCTTTCTACAAATGTCTATATATTTTCTGACTTCATGACTCATTTTGCCCTGAACAAGCCATGCTTCAATTTCTCGATTATGGCAACTATGACAAAAAAGAAACCACGATTACTAAATTCCAAAAAAAGATCCCTATAATCTTCTGTTGATTTAAGTGTCACTGAAAGTAGATTTGTGCTCTGTTCCAAATTCACTCTGAAAAAGTCAAATTAAGACTGAATGAATTAACAGGAAAGGGTAGGTCCAGTATCTACCACACACTGAATCAAGCTACATACCATTCTGTGAACCAAATGAAGCTATTTGGTGATAATTCCCTCATTTCTTCAATACACAAACAAATTTGTGGCTTCAGCAGTCTCTGAATTTGCACCACTCACTTAAACACAAGATGGTCTGCACTAGAAAAACTAACTTAGCCCATGAACTCTTCTTTCTAAAGATGAGGACTTGTAGGTAAGGCCACAAAACCTACGTCATGACTTATCCTCGTATTCTAATTTCTATTACACTCATTCTAAGGCAGGAGCTAAAATTAGAATTCTGTTTCTGCTTTCTTTCCTAGAACTACCCTTCAGGATGAGAATATTACTAGAAATTTCTCTCTCTGTGAAATAATACTTTAGTGGCAGATTCCTCAACCATGGAACTACTGACATTAAGGGCTAGATAATTCCTGCTGGAGAAGCTATGCTGGGTATTGTAGGATGTTTAGCTGTTCATTGACAATAGATACCAAGAGCAATCCCCCTAGCGTGACAACCGAAAATGTCTCCAGATGTTGCCAAATGTCCCGAGAGGCAAAATTGCCCCAAATGAGAACCACTGCTTAAGAGCTATCCCACTGTCTCTGCTTCTATATAAAGGCTAGGATGAGGAAGTGTAATCAAAGAATGAGAATAATTTCAAGATTCTTCCCATTGTCTTTCATTTTACAGATTAAAAACCCTGAAGACCGTGAAGTTGGCCCTAGAGTTAGCCGTGTACCAGCTGCTTGGCACTGACTGGCTAGCAGGCCAGGATGCCCCTCCCCAGTGTGGCCATCTTTTCATTATCAGGCCCTTCATGAGAGATCAGACCTAAATTTTGAGAAGTATGAGCTTTCTAAAAGGCAAGCATAAATATTCCCTTTTTCTTTCCATTAAGGGGACTGTCATATCTATAGTCGCTCATTTCACCCTATATAAATGACAGTTTAATTAGGTCAAGACACAAGTTATTAGGCTGTATTCTAACACATAAACCGTTATCTGCTCTAAGGGGAAAAATGCATCAAGAAGAAAGGACAAAAGAAAAGCTTTTCTTCAAGGCTTCAAGTGTCCCCTTGACAATGGTAGTATTCATGGATCAGAAAAGATATTCATTTCATGGGTGCAGCACAATAGCTTCTAGTTTCAATAACCATTA
This sequence comes from Pteropus medius, assembly GCF_902729225.1. Classification (NCBI taxonomy): domain Eukaryota; kingdom Metazoa; phylum Chordata; class Mammalia; order Chiroptera; family Pteropodidae; genus Pteropus; species Pteropus medius. The sequence goes on from NW_024340849.1 coordinate 9,536,815, forward strand.
TAATACAGCACTTATCTAAAGGCTGGTAGGGAGTAGTATCAAAATATAGTAACTACAGGTGATTCACCTTACCGTTATTATTTTTAACTCATAAAACAAATATCCTAACTCATCAAGTTTTAGCACAAGTACCATTAATGGGTACCATTTCCATTTTCTGGCAAGAATAATGTTTTACTGGTCCCTAAACTATTTAAAAGACTCTCATAAACTTTCACCAAAGCTATTTGCTTATGAGAGCTGAAATCAACCCAAACCACAGGAAGTGTTAAATATGTTATAAAAGCACAGATGCCAAAAAGCAGACAACTGGAAGTCACACAAACAAACAAACAAACAAACAGGACTCTGCTCCCAAACATCTGATCTTAATCTGTCAAAAATTATTACTACCTTGCTCTTTGCTTTACCATCTTTAACAATACTCAAAGTTACTGTCCTCGTTACTTGTCCTACTATCAGTTACATTTTACTCCGGATCAAAGTCAGCACAAAGGAGGATAAATATCACATATTATGGAAATTATTCTTATAAACTCTTTTATTTGTAAATTCTTTGACATATGCAACATTTCGAGTTTATATAAAAGATAAAGGGCATATAGCTGAATTCATGTAAATTAAATTCGTATATGATATGTCTGCACTATAATAAAAGTTTTAAGCAAGAACATATAAATGTCAGGGAGCGCTCCATTATGTATTATTCAATCCTTCATACTAAGTCGTATCTGTTTAGGTAATAATATTGTGTGCCAATCCTGAATTATTCCACCAGTTTCCAAATATCTTAATTCAATCAAGTAAAACTACTATATCTTGTTCCTTACATTTGTCATGTAGTTTTCACAATTCTGTAAATACATGTACACTATATGTAAACTATCTCTGGTGCCTCTGTTCTCTCTCCAGGAGTCTCACTTGGTCCAGTGCATGAGGCTTGCCACATGCTCACATGGTTAGGCGGCAACTGCTCAGATTCATTCATGTACATTTGCCAAGACACCACCACTACCCCCATACACACAATGGAGGCAGGTGAGTATCAGTACACTGAAAAGGAAATAGGAAGCAAAGTGTTTGTGTAAATATGTAACAAAGACAAACCTCTTCTGTTTCTGAAAAGCATGACATCATAAATATGGCTGAAAATACATCATTACAATAGGCCTTAGAACAACAGAGAATTCTTCGTTATATCCAAAAATAGAATGTAAAACAACAATGAAGAGTCACTGACACCGCCTCCCCCCACTCAACACTGCCACCAAGCATAATCTGTGATGGGAGCAACTGGCACTTTCTCACAAAACATTTGTTAGTGGCCAAAACAGTTTCTTAGGGAAACTCCATCCCAATCAACAGAACTCATAGTTGAAAATTTCTCAAATGTATTCCAAGCTAATTAAAAATAATGAATACAGGTACTTTTTAAGAGAATAAAAAGTAAATCAAAATTCTTTTCATTGGGCTATGCGTCTAATGAACATCCAGTATAAAACCTGGACCTTAAAATGCACAAGAAAAGTTTGTTCTTTAAATCTAATAAAATTAAAATCACACACATTTGAAAGATATTTAAAGATCAGAACAGTTAATTCTATGAAAAAAATCATCCCATCCCAGGTAGGGGATGGAGCTACATGCCTCTACATACACTGGTTTTCATGTGCAGCCAGAAAGAGGAGCATGACATCACCCCGAACACAGGAGCAGAGCTGGAGAAACAGGCTGCAGCAGGTCCTCAGAGCAAGAAGGGCCTGACACAGGCACCGGAAGCCGGAGCTAAGTGCCCAGGGACACAGAGCCAGGTTAGACAGGGACAAGACATAGCATTTCCAAATAAGAGAAGTGGGATCTGTGCATACACTGCCTACTGCCCATGGCCTGGCTCATGCAAACAGATTAGGTGAGCAATACACATTAAGGCAAGAAATGAATAGTACTCTGAGAGTTAACAAACACTGTCCAAAACTACATGCAAGTTGTGACCAGTTAGACTGATGGATGACTTTTAATAAAACCATCAATTACTGAGTACCTGCAAATTATTTTATATACCTAATCTAATTTGATTAGGTCCTCACAAAAATCCTATGAGGCAGATTTTATCAACCCCATTTTAGAAATAAGGAAACTAAGATTCAGAAAATTTACATAATTTCTCCAAACTCAAATAGCCAATAAGTGGTAGTGCTAACCTCTAAGCCAAAGTCTTACTGACTCTAAAGCCAGTGTTGTCAAACTGACAAGAATAAAATTGCCCATCACCTCTAAATGCATGTTTTTCCCATTTAAACACACAATCCAAAAGGTTAAGTTATTGGCAGCATGCTGTTGTTAAGGATTCCAGATGCATTTAACCGTTCATTATGTGTCACACTTACCAGGAAGCTAGCAAAGATTTAAGATACCATGTAACACCAGGAAACCTAATGACCATGAGGAAAAGAGGGGAAGAGGCACAGTACTGTTGAGATGCGTCACTATACAGTATGGAGGGACCGAGGCTCCTCTGGATCAAGATGTTGCCAGCAAGTGCAAACAAAACAGTTGACAAACTACAGAAGTGGTTCTCAAAGCGTAGGTCTCAGACCAGCAGCATCGACATCATTTAGGAACTTGTTAGAAATGCAAGTTCTCAGTCCCCTTCCCAGATCTACTTAATCAGAAATTCCGGATGGAGCAGCAATCTGTGGTTTAACAATCCTAGAGGCAATTTTGATGCCTATGCTAAAGTCTGAGGACCAGTGAACTACAGAATACAGAATGGGATATACAGTATTCTATATTAAAACTGATATGTCTCTAATGTCAATGAAGAATTATATGAACTTTAAATAAAACTGATGTGCTAAAGTAGGACACATTAAGCCAAGTCAATTATAAAATTATTAAATGATTTCCAAAAAAGAAAAAGACTGAGATCCTTACAACAGTGATAAGGCCAAAATTAGTATTCTAAGATAAACCTTCATTATCCACTTAAAAAATACTGTCAATTTAAAAATCAATACCTCTAATGTACAGTATCTTACCACAGCTGATACCAAAAAAGAAAAAGTGAAATAAATCAGACCACTTCTGCATTTTTCAGATGTTTTAATGTTCCACTAGATTAAACAAATTTGACTTTCCATTCTCGCAAAAGCTCAATGATACCTAAACAACTACCATATATGTCACATATCCATTCAACCTATAAAAATTCCCAACAGTGAAAAAATGACTGGTTCATGCCTGAGATTATATAATTATACACTTTAAAAGAGAACAGACATTTTAGTTCATTTCATTCAACCCTATTATTTTATAAATTAGGGAACTGAAGGCCAAAAGACTCATGTGGAGAGTTGGCTACTGGCAGGAACTAAAACCAGAGCCTGGGCCTCCTGACCTCCAGCCCAGAATGCTCTCAGTCCACCACTCTGCCTAAGCCATGTAGTAGAAAAACAGAACACATGATCTAATGACATTTCAGCAATTTCCAAAATGCCTCTAGACTTAATATAAACTTAAAATTTTTTTAAAAGAAATTATTATCCAGCCATCTCTCTTAAAGAATTTTAAAAAATCATGACCTGACAAACTGAAAAAAAAAATATGATCTTGTATCTGCATACCAGCTCCAGCCACAAGAGACTGTATCTGTTTCTACCATAATTGAATTCTGTACTACATAATGAAAAGATCCATTTTTAATTTAAACAGACAATCATATGAATTAGTGCCTATTTAGTCACATGTTGTTTTTAACTTATTGCTTTATTTCAGTAAGGATGATTATAAGGATTGCATTCATTCCTCTGAACACAAAGCACCCACTACCTGTCTCCATGCACAAGGTTATAGCAGCGAGTGAATCAAACAGCAAGGCCAAGCTCTCCTGAGGATTACTGACCATAGAGAGGGATGGTGACGAATACTATGAAGACAATAAAAATAGTGTAATCGAATAGGGTGACTGAGGAGGAGGAGACACTGGTAAAGACCTCTCTGAGGAGATGATATTTGATCCGAAACCTGAAAAGGCATTTGAAGGTCTGAAAGAAGAGGATAACAGGCAGAGGTGACTCCAAGAACAATGGCAGAAAGGAAGGAATGAACTTGCATGCTCAGAGGGCATAGAACTGAAGCCAGGCTAATGAGGGGAAGAGGGATAAGAAATAAGGCTGAGAGGCAGGCAGGAGTTTGGAGGCCTGGTAGGATGTTTGCATTTCATTCTAAGTGCAATTGGAAACCCCTGGAAGGTTTTTAATAGGAGCACAACAGGATCTGATTACTTATGAATACAACAAAACCATTACAAATTCTAAACACGCCTTTGAGTTTGTCACCCCCAGCAACTCTCATTCCCTGAACTAAAAATGTTGGAACCCACAGCTAACCTCATGGGACTATAAGAGTTAGAAGGTTTAATTTAGAATATTTCCAAAGCACAGTTTGAGCAAACATGCTAAGGAATAACTCAAAATCTGTATTGTATCATCAAGCTATAAACATTAAATCAATACATTAACAAATAGTTATTCTGTGGCTGAATTATTTTATCCCTTGGATACTTAGCCTGTGTACTGTCTAGAAGAGAAGTCATAAATAGTTTTTTATGAGATGCCTTTTAAAACTTTAATGCTACCTACACACACACACACACACACACACACACACACACACACACACACACGTCCTCCAGAGAACAAACTCAATTTGAACATGTTTCTACATTTCTAAAAATATTTAATCTTGCTGCTTAGAAATCTAAAACCATAACTACAGCAAGTCCCTAATGGAACAGCCATGGTACATAATATGTCAAAGAAAATTCAGAATAAAGAATCAGTGATTGTCACCATTCTCTTCAACACATGTTCACTGCCAGTTCAACAAGTTACTTTCCAATTAAACTGAAGGCTCTAATATTTAGTCTTCCAGATTATTCTCTTTAAATTAGGGCCTCTAAATATAAAACTACAATATTTTTAAAAAATAACATAACATCCAAAAATTATTGGCTGCCTAGACTTTTCTTCATGTCAATGATTTCCACCACCACTGTTTAATTCCTAAAAGTTTTCTAATTATACCCTCAAAACAAAACAAAACAAAACACAGAAAACACAAAAACCGGTATGAAAGCCTCCCATGTCACAATGGTCAGTGTTAAGTCTTAGGGAGAATATCAAAGGCAATGTATTAATAAGTTTAGGCTAATTAAAAAAAATAGTGACAACAGAATGTGGTAAATATAATAATAGAAGGCATGCGTAAATCCTCCAAGTTTGGGATTACTCCTTTACATAGAAAACTGGCTGATTTGTTCTCCATGCCATATTCTCTAATGTGGAAATTCCATCAGGTGACATCACCAAGACTTAGGCAATTTGGAGTTAAAGGATAGTTACTGAGGATTTTTCAGCAGGGAACAACAAGAACAGATTGCAATTTAGAAATAATAACTTGAGGCATCATATATGGAGAAGGAAGATACCATACAAAGGACATCAATGAGAAGGATAATTTAACACGAAGGTCAAGGACAATGAAGGCTTAAACATAGACCAAAGAGTTTAAAAGAGCAAGTCCTTACCCCAGGAAAAAGGGTCGGGGGGAGGCGGGGTGAGAAGTGTCCTTTCTGAAGAAGAAGAAGAAATTTACAACACAAGATACCAATTATGGTGAGCTCATAGTCAATAGAACAAAAAACTGAAGTTTCTCAAGGAAGGAATTCTGCCTCAAGACTGTAACATAGAAATCCTGCCCGAATTTCTAGCCTGCCTATAGATTTTAACTTGAAACTATAAATAATATTGACTCCTGTCTGAGTTCTCAGCGTACTAGCCTGCCCTACAGACTTCAGACTCAAGACTGCGATATCAACCCTGCCCGAGTTTCTAGCCTGCCAGCTTGCCCTAAACAGTCTGGACTTGTTACTCCCTATAATCATGTCAGCCAGTTCCTTAAATTTGTTTAAATATCTATAGATATATATATATATATAATATAAATATACATATAGCATTAGTTCTTTCTCTGGAGAACCATGACTGTTACAGCTCATGAGTCCATTGATATAAAATATAGAAAACGCAAACCAGTCTACAGCGACTGAAAGTAGATCACTGATTCCATGGGGCCAAGGGCAGAGGAAGGATGAACTGACTGCAAAGGAGTATGAGAAAACTTCTCAGGATGATGGAAATGTTCTGTATCTTGACTATGCTGGTGGCTTCACAGGTGCTCACATGTCAAAACTGACTGAATTATATACTTTAAATGGGTATAGGTAACTGCACATAAATCATACCTCAATAAATCATACCTCAGCTGGGTGAATGTCAGTGCCATTAGCTGAGATCAAGACTATAAGAGGAGGTATATGGTGAAGTGGATTTAGCTTTAATCACATTCAACTATGGTTCTGCCGGGTGTCCTGTGGTTAAGCCAAAAAAGCTAATGAGTCTAGGTTTTCAAAGATAAATCTGAGCTAAATGCAGCTTTGCCTGTTGTCTGCACAAGAGTAATAAGAATTACTAGGAACGGATTCGATGAGAACAAGATAGCAAGTGAAGAAAAAGAATGCCTCAGAGTGCTCCATGGATTATGCTATGGGGTCTTTCGTGACCTTAGGGAGAGCAGTTTCAGTACAGTAGTAGGGCTAAAAGTTGCACTGAAGTAGTAAAAGGGAAGGGAAAGGGAAGGGGAAAGAGAAAGGGAAGGAAAAAAGTTTAGATGATAATAGTGCTATGGACTGTCTTTTCAAGAAGCTACTCATAAAGGAAGAAAAAAAGGTGGATAAGTAGACGGGAATGAAACAAAAAAGGGTTTTGGGTTTTTTTGAGGAGGTATTTTTGTTTGCTTGAATTTTGCTTTTGCTATTCATTTGAATTGACATGTTATTTTGTTTTACTTGCACATAGAAAAACGACTTGAATGCTTTCATAGTTTGAATTACCTCACAACTGTAGGTAGATTGGTGAAACAAAGGAGAAAGGCAAGGTTTCTAAGTGAGAGATCAAGAACAAGGAGGAATTATTACCTTAAGTCATCATCTCAACGGGAACTACAAATTCTCAAGACAACTTTCAAATTTGCAATTGTGTGTGTGTGTGTGTTGTGTGTGTGTGTGTGTTATGCCTCTTTTAAAAGAAAGAATAGGGATCATTATGATATTAGCTCAGTCAAGCATAAGAGAAGAGACAATTTACCTAGCGACCTCTATGTCAAAGGCTATTACATTTATCCATAATTAAACATCGCAACTTTGCAATCCATTTTTAGTATGAAGAATGAGAGGCACAGAGAAGTCCACTTACTTTTCCAAGGTCAAAAATCCAGTTGGCAGCAGAGTAAGGCTCAAAATGAAGCTGGTCTGACTCTAATTCCTTTGCTATGCTATGCTATGTACCTAACAATGTGGAAGTATAAAAATAAGACGAGTTTAATTCAAATGCAGTGAATATTTGGGAAGAGGAAAGAATGCTGGGACCATACCTTACAAGACCTTGAATCTAGCCAAGCTAATCAAGGTTTTGGACAATAGGCAGAATCAGCCAATGAATTTACACATGTCACAAGAAGGCTGTGACAATTTCTACAAAATTCACAGGAGCATCAGGAATGGCTTTTCACTACTTTGATCTTTTGCAAAGTTAAAACAGTCTATATTCTGGCTAAGAACAAGCAAATAGAATATCTACCCCTCCACCCCAATAAATATTTTTAATAGTCCTTGCCTCAAAATCTGGTATCTTGTGGTGACAAGTGTAAATAAAGAGGACACACAAATAAAAAAACAAGGAAACTTTACATACAGCCGAAGTTCTTACAAACACCAATCTCTGAAATTTCCTACTTCACCACAGAGATGATAAAGGCAAACTAAATCAAGGCCAATTAAGAAGAGCCAAAAAAATAATTCACTGATGTACAAAGCTTCAAACAGCATTACAGGTCTTGAAAAGCTTTAACAATGTCCCACCTTGTACATAACTGAGACTTGGACTAGCTAACACATATGTCCCACCGTATTTCTTAAAGTTTCCCAGCAGCTAAAACCTATTTCACATAGACAAAAAGTGGGGCAGGGCATCTTAGAGAAAATCCCATTCAGCAGCATCACATAAACTAAAGCTGAAAAGATACTCTCAAACCCCGAGCAGCCTAAAGTTCCCAGTGTAACCAAATCCAGGAATTTCTTGCATGTTGTTTCCAGTATCCAATCCTCCTCTTCTGCTTCTGTAGAACATCGCACACTTCCTACCACTTCAATTGGCCCTCATCACACAAGGGTCCACTCTACCCAATCTTAGTTTTTGAGTTTTTCGAGCAGCTCTAACTACTTGTAAGAACTGCATTTCATGACTTATTCTTAGAAGTCTTCCAACAAAGAACAAATAAAAATCCACTTCTTATTTTTAAAACAATAAAATTCATTGTATGTTGCAATTACCAGATGGATCCAATGGCCCATTTTGTAAATCTAAGATACATTATGGGTCCTTAATGATCTTATTTTTCCTATATTTTGAAACACTGCTATTTGTAAAGTGTTTCACATTTACAAATTACCCTAAGATTATTTTATTAATACTAATCAATTATTCCCAACTATGCTTTAAAAAAAAAAAGACCAAAAACAAATAAAAAACAACGGAAGAATGGCGGACTCACTGAGAGAAAGATGATATAACAATGAAATTGTTACTATCATATCCTCAGATTTCTTATTGTATTGCCCAAAGCATTACATAATCTTTCAAGAAAGTTTTAGACTGAAGAAACTAACTCTGTCATCTGCTTTTAGCATTCACTGAACACAGTTGAGAATTCCGAATTATACATGTTCTGCTCATAATGGCAAAGAGAGGAAAACTGACAAAGACATGTCACAATTTGGTAAATCAAAAGATGAATGCAAAGAGACAGATGGCAGCAGCACTCTAGACTCTAATGATAAAATTAACCATATAACCAAAACCTCAGACTATGAGTCTTCAAATGAAGATAGTCTAGATGGATTTATCTCAAATTCAAGAAATCATGCATGAACAATATATTTCTAAGTACGAAAATAAAGTACAATGATCTCATCCAATAAGTCATTCAAGATTATGGACTGCATCATATGATATTTTCCAACAAGAACATGTATCATCCCATTTTGCTAAAAGGGCCCATGACAGTATTTATTCATCTATTGCAATGTTTGTATGTCAAAATTTACTTCACATGGTTTGTTAGTGGGCTGCAAATTGACATGTTGAAAAAAGATAATGAAAAGAAATACATGATATGGAAATGAAAAATAGTAATTAGATTGACCATACTAACTGGCATAGACTCAGGAATGAAAATGTTTTGCAACTATGGAGCAAAGATGATGGCCTTGTCTTCAAAAGAAATATACATTGCCTAAGATTTCAAAAAATTCTTCAAGAATGTAATTTGATGATGCAAGTACAAGAACAAGAAGTAATAATAAGCTATTAGAGATATATTTGAAATCTGGAATCAGTATTTACAAAACAGATATTACTACATTCATACATAACAGCTGATGAGCAGCTGCATTCACAGAATGTTATCCCTTTTGGATGTACATACCTTTAAACCTAGAAAACATGCAATAAGAATTTGGATTCCTATTTTAAATTCTTGTTAAAAAGTCCTAATAAAGTTGTTTCTCACTAACCCTTTATTGTTCTGTAAATTATTTGTGAACTGACTTAAAAACACACAAAAAAATGTTTAAGGAGCCATTGAACCCAGATAGTTAATGGTATGAACTATTTTTCCTAGTATATGGAAGATAAATAAAGCAGCTCTGAGACATTTCTTTGAAAGTTTAAAAGGTAATTTTTGGAAAGACAGAATATACATTTTTAAATTCTAACATGATTAAATAAGTTTGTTTAAAATTATGGTTGTTTATCTTTTCTCCCCATAGCAATCACAGATAATTATTCTACTCATTTCGAAATCAGAAATCATTTTTTTAAACTATTCAATCATTTTTACCTCTAACATGATAGGCTTCAAAACCGTAAAATAAAACAGCCTGGCAGAAACCAGGGAATTACAGGAAATTCTCTTTAAACCCTTCCTACCTCCAGACTTCTGATGCTATAATACTGAAAATTTTCATCAAGATTTATATCCAAGAGTCCATTAAAATGTATTTCTAATCTACAACTTCAAATCACACTTGACTGCTTTCTGTTGTTTTCAACTAAATAATCATCTCTGAAATTTTGTATATAGAATATTAACTGAATGAGCAGTTCTTAAGAGTTTTCTACATATCAGAGTTATCCTTTTAAGGACTCAATCTTCATCATTATCCCTAATATTACTAGCGACCATTTTATATATGATGTATTAAACTTTCAAAAGTTTATATCCTATTCAGCCATGACGATGCATGTAGCAGACATCACTAAACAGACTGCCATCTCTCACCATGACCCCCCTAGAGAACTTGGCATATAAACTATTGTTTTGATGACTATAAAATAACCTAATTGTAATTCTGATACCTAAAGGCTTACTAAGATTATAAATTGTTTGCTTTTATCCTAATTAGAACACAGCTTCTGAGATTTTAAATTCTTTTATTTGCTTTCTTTTTTATCTTCTTTTTTGTTGTTAGGTAATCATGTAATTTTTCATCTCTACCTACATACTTATTATGCTTGATACTGTCACTACAACACCTATAGCAGTCTCCTTCCCATATTTCTAATGTAACCACAAAACCAAGTTTAGCAGAACCATATTTAAATATATAATGAAATCTGAGCCAGGCAAGGTTTAGTGACACCAGTTTGGGATAATCAGAGAAATTCTCTACCTATTTTCCTACTTTTGCCTATATTCCAGATAGGCGAGGGTGTTACAGAGCCTTGTTGTGCTGTTTACAGAGTAATTATCAAACTCATATTCCAGAGTTATAAAATAGCCTCTTCCATCGCCAATGATATCACTGTTGAGTTTTCAACAGAGGCTCAAGGGGCACTTCCTGCCTTACAGGTCATCTGGTTCTGCTTTTGGATCTTCTCCATTGTATTCCAACTCTTTAGTTCCCAAGGTGCCTACTCACTGATTTGGGGCTTGAGGAATGGGAAAGAATGTTGTTTCCTAATTTCTTTTCATTTTTGCTTTTCTTTAATCACAGAGGCTGAAATTTTTCATCTAAGCTGTGGCTTCTTTGACGTCTACAATGCAGTTATCAAACTTTTACCTTTACACTTTTCTAGATAGATTCTTTCTAAAATAGAAATTAAGTAAACTTACAAAGCAGGGCTTTTCCCAGACATAGAGGTGCTAATGGGCCTCATCTCTCCTAGGAGCCCCTAAGATGACTTGAGCCTCATATCAACTCTCTTTTCTAAATTCTATGTGGTTAACTAGTGCCATCCAAATACTGCATCTGAGCATCTTTCCTTCCAAACCACTTTGTGCATAAAGAGGGCTAGAGTTAAAGGGACTACTCTCTGAATCGATTAGCTACAACTGTAGTTTACCTAAACTAGATTGGGGGTTGGGAGCACAATTCCCTAACATCTCCTCCATATCCAGACACACATGCTACCACCAGATACAAACAGCTATTACCTACTTACCTACTTGGACATGCAATTTAATACAAATAGTTTCAGAGAGGAATTCAGTCCCTGGGTTCAAAATTCTGTGGCAGCAGCAATTCCCATGAGTCATTACTTAGGATTTCATGCCTGTGCCACAGATGAGTCATGCTCCAAACCATTAAATCATTTCATTTAAAACTCAAAAATTGTATTGGGTTTTGCCATGAATGAGCTGTATCTTTCCATGTATGGAGGAGAGGATCAAACACAACAGAAAACTGCAATTGATTCTTTTCCTATAGTCTTATATAGTAACGGGTATATACAGCCAAATTCTAGGACTTTCTCAAGTGAGAATGGGAACTGTGGTTTTGCTCCCATAATCCAATGTAAGCACATTTCCCATAGTTCATTAACTGAGAGAGGGCCAAATAATATGGGGTACTTCTGAAAGCCGAGGCGATCTATGCTTTAGTGCTCTCCTTTGAAATTATTCATTCTAACTCTCTCTATTCCTGTCGGAAAATTAATTTTCTTGATCTGATATTTCCTCATTCCCATATTCTTGATATCATAATATTATAATTTAGAGCCTCATAGTCAGGTTATATATTTGAAGTGAGATCTTTTTCACTTGCTATTTTGACTCACCTCTGCCCCCACCGTTACCACTTCCCTTACGTAATTCAAGGATTTGGCAGGGAGTGGCTGGCAGGAGCTAGAATTTAATCTCTGGATAGCAATTAATTACAAAAGTAACAGGTCTCAGCTTGTTTCTACTTTCCACTCTCAAGAATATTTATAAATCTATACATTTGTAGACAGTTTATTTTTCAAATACTCAATCTATATTTTTTTAGCCTCATATAACAACTCTCCAAGTTAGTGGTTAGTAACTTGATTTCAGAGATGGAGGTTTTGATGTTGAAGTGGAAAAGATTCAGCACTTACCATCCCTATTCCTCACCCCTCAAGTTCAGAACCAGTGAGACACACAGGGAAACAAGACAGGTGAAGATAAAACATCAGCTTTACTGCTAATAAAGCTTGGGTTAGAAAAGGTAGCTTAGGTCAGTTAACCAAATGGTCTTGCTAACGTTTTAGCCCATAATTAGGCCAGCTTACCTACCTAGTCACAGGTATTAAACCCCCAGCCACAGGCCTTCCTGTGGAGGCCTGCCCCTAGAAAACTTACAGTGTGAATGGGCAGGGCAGAATGCAGGCTCTCTGCAGGAAATGATGAGTTGAACTAGACATGCCCAGTTCCTTTTTCCAAACACCAGAAAAATAAGTCACTTCTTCTCCCCTAGGGAGGAGTAAATGAGAGTTCCTAGAAAGGCGAGGAGTATTACCCTAACAAGTGCCCATTCTATACAAGCAAACACAAAATCAGAAGAAACGATATCCTTGCCCAACACACAGTTCCAAAGGGCCCTCAAAGCTGCCCCCAAATCCAGCATGACATTCCCAAGTTCCCAAACAAGTCCTATGACTGAAACACCTTTCCTCTCCCCCTACCCAATCCTTTTTCTTTATTAATATTTTCCTCAATCCTTTTTTTTATAGGAATCTTTGTAAGTCACATCCATTTTGAGAGCATTTGCTTATTAAAAACTAAGTGATATACTCTATAAGTCCACTTCAGCAGGCACCTGTAAACTGTAATAGATTATAATATGCTGAAAAGCAACAATCAATTGAGGGCTATTAACTTACCCTGCACACTTTCTCTGGGATATTTCAAGACACATGATCAAATGATTTACAGACTCAACGAAGGTATCAACGTCAAAGCACACATCAAAATTGGTAAAGCTTAACTTAAGCATAAACGCAAGTTTCCATGTTTTCTTCCCACATCTAAATATATCTATTTGCATATTGCCTATGAGACAACCACCCATCTTCGAAGACCACCACTTCAAGCAACGGGAGTGACATCAGAGCTGAGCTTGAAAAGCAATAACTCTTGTTTTGCTTTTCAATCTGGGGAGAAAAAAGTTGAAAGACCTGAGACCTCAGTGGCAATGAACATGACAAGGCTATGCATGCAATGACAGAAGCACAATCAACAGGATTTGGAAAAGCGTTAGATTTGGGGGTGGTCTGGAGAAAGGAAGTGAAGAAGACAGAATTTTAGATGATTTCAAGGTAGAAATCCTGAATAACTCACAGAATTATAATAGCATTAACCTTCCCCCCAAAAATTGCATAAGCAGCAATCTGAGGGAAGGTCGCTTAGGAGAGAGGCTTGGGAAGAACTTAAATTTAAAGAACGAGGGGAACAGAAACTAATAAAGGAGCTGAAAATGGTCAATGCCACTAGAATTGAACAAGGACAATAAAATGTCATAGCAGCAAAGGGAAGGGAAGGATGAGATGATCTGTGTCAAATGCTGTCAACAATTAAAGGAGACAAGGAAAAAAGATATTAGTGGATTTGGCAAATAACAATAACGAAAGCTAACGTCTACTGAGTGCTTACCAAGTGCCACACACTTGCTGCTCCAAGAGTTTTACAAGAATTAACTCATTTAACCCTTCCAAGAACCCTATAAGGTGTTATTACCATCCCCATTTTGGTGATATTAAGAAAAATACTTCCATAATAAGAAAGAGGCAGAACCCAAACTGCATGGGGTAGAGAACAAATGAGAGTTGAGAAAGAAGAATTGAAATAGGTTTGCCTGCAAAAGAACAGAGGGATAGAAGACAGAATAGTAGCTAGGGGTGAAAATGTTTTTATTTTGGGCTTTCTTTTTTTTAATTTTTAAGACTGAGATAATTTGTATCTTTAAGTGTTTATCAACTGAAGTAACAGAATTTAGGTTTGCCCAATAGGAAAACTATCTAGTGCCACTGGGAAAAGTCACATGTAGAGGGGACAGGGCCTGCTATCAAGAGTCCGTGGAGCAGGTAGGGAAGGACACACAGGAAAGAGTGGCGCAGCACTACCAAACAACAGTGTCGCAGTGCCATGGACACCACTGACTCTGCAAACAGAGAAATTAAGAAGGGACTGAGAAAGGGGGAGATCTGAGAGGGGATGGGACAGAAATGGCAGCTGTGTAGTAGTCGCAGTCTTCCGTCTGCCCCAGCACTTGCATGGAGAGGATGGCAATGGTTCAGTAGACCCCAAGAGGCTGAATGAAGCAGGCCCATGATTTCCAGCAGGCGAGATGTGTGTACCCAACCAAAGGCCAGAAACCACAGCTGGAAACAGGAGGTGTCCAGGGTCCCACTTGTAACCTGTATGGAAATCACTTGTGATTCTCTTCCTCTCTTTGGTGGCAACCTCTTTCCTCCTAAATTCCAAAGGTCAGACAGCATGGTTACAGGCCATGCACTATAATTATTTAAGAAACATATAGAATTAGAGAAAAAAATGCTCAGAAAGCAGTGGAGGAGGGTGGCGGGCAAGTTATGGCAACTACTTCAGGGCGACAGGTTAGCTACACTGGGCTAGCGCCTCCCTAAATAGCTGGGAGTTCATCCCTGAGGCAGAACCAATGAGTAAAAAAGGAGTAACCGAGTCACCCTGAGAAAACTTCTGCACGGAAATTTTAATTGGCTAGGTGAAACAGGCTGGTAAAGTTTTGTAGATTTAGCTGCAAAACAATAGTAAAGGATATTAAAAAGTAACAACTGTGTTTTATATTATCTTACTTTACTATTCATATTTCCATGGTAAAAACACTAAGAATTCTTTCCTACAGACACCTTTACCATGCCATTATGTCAAAAATAGAAAAAGTCAATATTTAAAAACGATTACAGATATGAAATATAGATATTTCCTTTGAACCACTTATATCCTTAGATCAATCATAAAAACCCAGTCATAAAATTTAAAAACTATTCTAATGTATAAAATTTAATTTCGAAGCATAAATCTATGTGAAAATCATGTAATACCAAGAGAACAGAAATGATTTCCAGAAAAACATTTCTTTTAGGTTAGTGAAGAGTTACAGAAAGAATATAAACTGAATGGAGAAGACCTGAGTCATAGTTCAGGCCCACCCGATATCTGCTTGTGGGACCTAAACAATCAAGTTCCTCTTTTTAAGTCCTTGTCTCTTCAACTGTCAATGAGTAAGTTGGACTAGAGTCAATGTTCATCAAAACCACAGCTTTATATATACAGATAATTTTCTAGAAGAAAAACAGGTTCCTATTTAGCTGGATAGTCAGGAATACTAGTATAGCATTAATAATTTATTAATTAAAATCAATATTAATTATTATTAAGGATATTAAATGCTTTCACTTAAGTAGTCACATACTAGGGAAAAAAACTATTAGATCTTTATTAGATCTTAGATCATCTGATTACAAATAAAAATAGAATCTAGGCCATTTTTGTTAGTATTTTCTAAATCTTAAAAAATGCTTACGGAAACATATATTCAGTATCCCTATTTCAAATTTGTAGAATGCCTGTTTTTTCATGTTGTTGACACCCTCAAATTCTCAGTAAGCCATATTCTTTTAATACCTTGTTTAGAAAATCGTACTATTTAACAATCACATACTTCTCAGGAATTAAAAGAGATGCTGTCTGGCTTTTAAGTTTTCACTTAAGATTTATTCACTGCTGAGGAATCAGCGCACATGCACCCCGTCCTCATTCAAAACACCAGAGGGATACCCATTCCAAGGGGTATCACTGTGCAAATTTCATCAAGTTTTGCTGAGTAGGCCACTAATAACAACAAACAAAAACCCACTTATATGTCTATCTTGTTTTATATTCACTCTTCTTTCCCCTACGAAATTAAATTGTTACCTAGTTGACAATGTAAAAAATTAAAATAACACAAAACATACAGTTGGGAGAGAGTGGAAGTGCAGGAAGAACAGAGAGGGTAACGGAACAGCACAGGGAGGGCCACGGCCTGCCCACTGCACGTGAGAGGAATATGAAGCTTAGGGAGGTGATGGAAAACTGGTCCAAGACACCCAGCTAAGTAAATGGTAAAAGTAGGATTTAAAAACAATTTCATCTGGCACCCCAAAGCATAGATTTTTTTTTTTCACCAGTTCACAAGCCACAGTAAGCACAGAATCAGCAGCAATTAAGGTGGAAAATCTAATGCCATGAAAATGGGTACGCACCTGTAAGCAAAAAGTCTAGCATGGGACTGCAAGCTGAAAATGCCTATGGGGTCAGGCAAATAATAGAAAATGAAAGGAATTCAATGGAATTGCGGAACAGGTGACTACGTGCATCATCTAAAGAAAGTCACCTCATACACTGGTGTTGCCAGACTTTTGCTTCTTTTTAAGACACACTGGAAATAATCTCTTAAAAAAAATACCGACAACTAATTTTTAAAAATTAAAACTACTGTTCAAACAATATAAATCTCTGGATCACTAGCATCCAGCCCCTGGAACTGCCAGACTGCAACTACTATCTGGAGGTAGTACTATGGTTTCTTACAGAAGTTGAAACAGACAAGTGTGGAACCCAAGGGGCAAAGAGGCACAGGACTGAGAATGGCTAGAAGACTATAAATAAGTGAGATGAACCATCCTATTTTTTTAATCTAAGCGGAAATCTATTATTAGCAAGATGTTTCATTCTCAACTTTTTGATTTTCAATTTCTAAGGAGGATAGACGAACTAGATAGTAATGATTTTAATGCCCAAGCAAAATCTGCTCTTAAGTGAGTCAGTCAAGCCACCAGTTATAGAAACTCTGTAATATCACCAATTATGACTCAGTTAAGATTAATTTTGGTAGTAGTGGGCAATCGCAGATTCATACCACCTTCTCAATAAGTTAGTTTCTAATACATTTCAGAACTACACTGACACTTCTGAAAAGATACATACAAGTATATATATAAAATAGATCTGAAACAACATCTAAAATGTAATTAAACAGGAAGATAAAAATGAAATTTCTAATATGGGGAAAAATATTTTGTAATTTACATTTAGATATCTGCGAAGCTAGAATGTTGACAGCCTAAAAAACTAATTACCAGGGAGGGTAAAAACATCAGAAGTGGTAGAGAATTTTTTGAACAATTAAATTTATGTGTTTTCCAAGTATTTCACTATTTTGAAGGCTGTTCACTTTGAACACATGTACATGAAATAGTTCATTTTTTAAAACCAAAATGAGAAAATCACTAGTTCAGCCCATCCTTCCTGTAAATCCCAAAGGGAAAGTAGTCTGGGGTTTGTAAAGAAATGAGGTAAAGCCATAAGAGATACTATAATCAACAAATAACAGTGGGGTCCATACATAAGAGTAAAAGAAACTGATCTCCAAAACTAGTACACTACATTGTGATTTTGCCAACAAAGTGTAGAGTTAGTCATTTTTGATTAGTCCTTGATCTTAGCCAACAAAGTATAGCTGAGGGAAAGTAGGCATATCAGTGTTACATTTCAAGCAAGATCTTGAAATAAAAACAGCAAAATTTCACATGTTCAAGAAAGTTTAACAAATATTATTTAAGTCAAAGATACAAATGAGAATGTATCAAGTAGAGCTAACTCCACCCATCTCTCCATGGGTTCTCAATCTGTTGCATTTTCAAAGAAATATGTTTGTGAATAAATTCAAAACTTTTGGCTGCAAACACAACATAATCTCAGAAAGTAGTAAGTGGCCTAAGAGTGAAAAGTGTTTTTGTTTGAGAGGTTAATGGTGATTTTTTTAAGCTTTCAAAGAAAACATTTTCCCAAACTTTAGTTGAGGCCTCAAGAAAATTCTTTTTACCAAAATATTCTGCTACAGCAATCTTCTCACTAAAAGGCATGGCCATTTCATGCACTCCACACCATTACAAGCACTCAGACTCTGGATGTGGATGGACCTTACCAAATCTATTAAATCACTTTCCATCACACTTATGTGATTTTTAAAAAGTAGCTTTAAGTTATTTTAAGGATTGTTCTCTCCATTCTCTATTTCGCACAAAGTTGACTCACAAATTGGATCAGTAAACATTTCCATATATATCCTGTTTTTGACTCACAAACATCATCATAGTTCTATATGCATTACACAGGTATCAGACACAAAATTTTCCTTTTTTCTTGGTTTAGAAAGATTTAAATTCAACAAGAGCCACAATTCTGCACAAAGATGTAACCTCACAACTCACTCATCACTGAGTTGAAATCACCATATGAAAAGAAGTTAATTTGCATTTGGTTTCATGTAAAACAAATAGGGTTTCATTATTCATAAAAGGGAAGAATTTTCAGACATGGAGAGAAGAAATCTTATTTTTAAAAATTCTTAAGGAAATAGTTTACTCCAGTGGCAAGAGTTTTTACGTGCAGGATGCAAGTGTGGCCATTAACTAAAATTTTCTTTTCTGCAATGTGTTTACTGAGGAAAATAATAAACTTTACAAGATGTTTCATGAATGCCTTAGACAAATTCACTAAATAATACCTAGAAAGTTAAGATGCCAGAGGGCTCTTTATCTCAGTTTAAAAAAACAAACAAACAAACAAACCACTAGATATTTTTGTTGTTGTTATTCAGCAATTATGGGTTTCTGTAAATACCCAAAAATGTACTGTGGAATAAAGGTTTTGCTTTTGTTTGGTTTGGTTTATCTTTTAAAAAATGTTCCAGTGGTCACCAGCCTAAAAGAATAAAAATGTGGAAGAAATATACAGTTCTGACTTTCCTCTCACTTTTTAAAAAACAAGATGTAAACTATATCAAAAGAGAAAACAAAAACAAAAAAAGAAACAAGAAAAGCTAAAGGGAAAAATGGAGACATCAATGTCACACAGAGGGCTGAACACAGAAGGTGCCCATCTACTCGCTGCATAATGTTGATCAAGTTACTTCGCCTCCCTGTTCCCATTTCCTCATCTTCGAAATGTCAGTTTACTGGCCTTGAATGAGGTGTTCCATGTTGTCTTTAAAAAAAAAAAAAGCTATGTTATTAATTACTAGATTCTAAGGGTATGATTTACTTTAAAGGCAAGTTTACCTTCGAAAACATAATACATTTTCTTAGAATAAAGGAAAAAGATGTCTACTTTCTGATAATAATAACAAATTTTACATTTGTAGAATATTTTTTAAGTACTTCGAGAAAAGGACATTTTACACATGTGGAAACCAGCTCGTGGGGTCAAAATGTGAGCTGTCTCCACCATTCAATAATCTATGAGGTTTTATTTTAAAGTGTCCATAATCTGGAACTTTCACAGAAGAAAACTAATTGAACACATTTCTTCCAAACCCTAAACACACAGATGAAAAAGGCCTTGCTCATAAAAACAAATACCTTATTAAGGGTCCAGAGCCAAACTGGCAAGATGAAAAGGTTTTTGCAGGAAGTAGTCAGAGGTTGATCTGCTCATACAAGTCTGTAAGCAGGTGAAAGAGCAAGCCAGGAGGGAGGGCTGAAAGCTAAAAGGCCAAGCTGGGGCCCAGAGCAAGTACCAAGGCAACCGGTATCCTCTGCCAGCAGAGGAACTTCTGGGATGGCCTCAGAAAGAAAGAAAAACAACCATAATGCTATAAGGAGAGCACGCCCACCTCCACCAGCGCGTTGCCAGTTTTAGGGATCAGCACCTTTTCCAGGTACCTCAGAGGCTGGATAGAAGAGTGAAGCTCAACTCTGTGAGAACAGAAAGAAACAAGGGTTTCAGAAGTTAAAATGGGGCCACCCCATACAAATGGGTAGCAGCATCACCATTCTAGCCTGCACTAGAGAGAGAAGAAGATGGAGCACACCTTCTCAAAGCCTCAAGACACACCAAGCCGGATCTGAAACATGGCAGGACTAATCACAACATCACCGATGTTTCTCTAACAGAGAACAAAAAATAAAATCAAAATTAATTAAATTCACTAGTTTTATCTCAAACAAGCAAAAACTGAACTGTTCCAGAGACACTAGAATCAATGGCCCATTTCTGATTTGCTTCATCCAGGTTTCTGTTTTTTAGGTAAGGAGTTCTATAAACTGATGGCAGATGATACATCTCAGGCCTGGTCTCTCCCCTAACGCATTACCTGGCACCCACTGCAGAGTTATTTGTACGATGTTGACTTTTGTAAAACAACTGAACTACCTTAGGAAGGGTTTTTAAGTTAAGATTACTTATCTCTCTCTTGTCCACTCAAGCACTATCTTACACCCACAAGAAATGAATATCTCTCATCACCTCAAAAGACAAAAGCCTCAACCATATGTATACACACTGCAGAGTGTGGCAGGCACTGCTGGCGGCTCATTCTGCTTCCTTGTCTTATATGAATCCCACTTTTGTTTACGTATCTGCCTCCCCTAACTACGGCCACATGCTTCAGGGGATAGTCAACCCTACTCCTAGCTCAACAAGTAGACTGTGATTTCTAAACCAATTGTGGTAACTGGTTTAGAATGGCCTGTGACAATTCTTCCCAGCAAAACATGAGAAATCTAATGGGGGCTTCTGGGAAAGATTGCTAAGAAAAAGTATCACTTTCTTCCTGTGCCCTTTTCATCTCTAGACATTATCATTTCTAGAAGTGCTACCTGGAACTGCTGAAGTAACTACTGAGCAAGAGGGAAGCCTGCCTGAGAGTAAAGCTCCATCCAGGTCAAGGACGGCAGAGACGAGCGACAGAAAGGACTCCGCTGTGGTCACGTGGGGCAATGCCACTTTAGCCACGTGAGCTGAAGCCCTCTAGAATTCTCTTTCCCTTTGACATGGTAACTAGCAACATTCCTGATAGTGTCTTCTCCATCAGCCTGGATCCCTCAGTAATAAGAATGTGCAGATCTCCCATTACTCCCACATTTTACTAAAAAAATAAAAACAAATGAAATCAATCTGAGTTTCCAGTTAGCACAAATAGAGGGGGATAAAAAATTATCACAAATCGTGTTTCATTCTTTCTACCCAGATGTAAAGAAATGACAACAAAAGAATTTGCTAAGGAAAAATAAGAGAATTGCATCTAAAGAAAGAACACCTTCTAAGAAACCCCCAGCAACAAATACTCAGTTAAACAAAAGTAGTTACAAACTATCTTACCATCACGATCTAAAACAATTTTCCATCTAAACTTTTCCCTCTTCATTTCCCATGGGAGTCGTTAGAGGGAAAGAAGTTATTTATGAAGAAGGCTGGTATTGCGAGAACCTGAAGAAACGGAAAATGCAAGCCAATGGGCTGACAGAGCATGACTGGATCATTTTTTGGACATTATGGCTAGTCGAGAAGTAAAATGCTTTCCAACTTTTTCATATCCACACAGAATTTAAGGGTTATAATAATGATCATCTATCTAGAAGACAACAACAACAACAATAAAATGTCTAAACCTCCACAGCTTACAAAAAATAATTATTAGCTCATTTGACTACATCAGTTATTCTGAAATGCTATTATGGTACGCTGCATATGCCATTAAGTTACCCTCACAGCAAATTAGAGGGGCAACAGCAACTTCCATCACTCTTCGATACAACAGCTGAGCAGTCATACCTTCTGATGTTTGTCAGGGGCCCTACTTTTGACACTGTCCATACCCAGTAGGTGAAGGTTTCTCACACAACTTCTAGTCCATTCCACCATACCCTTAACCCTCACCTTACAGCACCATCCACCTCCCTCAGCATAAGTACAAAATTCAATCCACTTATCCCTTATCAGAAAGCCTTCTTTGACAGCCAAACACGTTTTATTATACCAACACCTGGTAGAAAAACAGTTCAGAAAAGAAAAGTATGGAGGCAGGGGCGTCCACACCTCTAGGAGTGGCCGAACTTGTAGACAGGACCCGTATGTGCATTCCGGTATGCATGCAGACACGCCCTATTGCTACCCCAAGGTTTACACCCAACTACAACTGCCTGGCCCCAGGCATAGTCTACCAGAGTGACAAGACAGGTGACGGGGAATGCCTGCTGCACCAGGATGAAAAGGATTCCACAGCAGAACAGGAACAGCTGAGAAAGCAACTGGCGCACAAGTGAGAGGCCGTATCTAAGGCAGAGAGCTCACTCCTGGAGAAGGTGAGGTGGGACGAACAGCTGACGCGGTGAGGACAGGAGGGGTAGGACCCGCGGGCTGCAGGGCTAGTTCGGCGATGAACGAAAACCTTACCAGACAGCCCTCACTGAGAATCAGGAACAGGTGACACATAAGGAAATTAACTCAACTCCAAAAGAGCTAACTTCAAGAAAAAGCAAAACCCTCAATCCCACAGGATCAAAAATCACTGTGATGTCTTTTTCTTTGGCCCATGACAAATATTTGTCAAAATTGTCAATTTCTCTACGCAAAGTTGCAGAGACAAAAATGTCAAACTTTTAAAGTCATCGTCTTAAGGAAACTACTCTTTTATTTATGTAATTGTCTGGAAAGTATATAAACCAGAGTCATATCATATGACAAATCCTGAGTAAGGTGGAGTTCATCCAGAGAGTCTTAACATAGGTATGGCAGGTCTTGTTTCAATGTTTATGCTGCAGTCAGTAACTAATGGACTCTAAAGTCCCGCTACCTAGCTGGACCTTAATACAGCTATACACATTCCTTGCTAAAGAACTTAATCAAATTCTTAGTGGCAGTGAAGAGAGGACTCAGACATCTGTCAGGAACACGACCAGATGCCAACAATGCACGCAAAGTGCCTGTGCAGCCTACAGAATACTGCATGGGTTCAATAAATGATAGTTGTTGTAATTACTATTATTAGAACAAGCCCTCAGTTATTTTCCTCTAATCAAATGCTCCAAAAGACAATATTGTAAGTCTTATGTAACTTATATAGACTCAGTTCATTAATAATTGAAAAGAGCCTATTAAAATGCTAAAACATTTAGAATAATGTGAACATAAATACCTTAAACAATTGCGTTTTAACATAAAACAGAAATATGTATTCATTTATCAATCTTTTGATGCTGTGCCAAGTATGAACTCATGATTCTTCCATAAACCACACTCATAATGCATTCTAAAACATTAAGTTTGTTTCTTTAAAGTGGGAGCCATTCATTTGTTCAACAAATGTTGAGTGCCCACTGCCAAGCCAAGCACTATTCCAGGAATAAGTAAGGATCCTGGCTTTTACTCAGAAACAGAAACCTCTGGAGAGTTTTGAGTAGAGTAACAGGACCTGACTTAATTTTATCAGGTTGGAAGGGTGGAAACAGGGAGACAGGACGTTAAGAGGCTATGATATTAAATCCAAGAGATTTGATTTGAACTTGAACTGAGGGTGTGGCCATGGCGATAAGCCAAATCCCAGACATATTTTGAAGATGGAGCCAATATAACAGTCAACTCAACTGATAGGGGACAATTGTACAGACATACCAGAAAAGAGCCTTCCAGCCTTAAACACTCTCAAGAAACAATTTTACAAAGAGTGGACTGTGAGGTCAATTAAGAGAGATTAAAACAAATCTTGCTTCATCTGAGAATTTGCTAAGTGTTTCTTCCTTAATACTAAAACAATATCTATATGGACCAGTTAAAATGAAAAAATATGTGTCTAGTCCCTAACAACATATTTTCTCTTCTTCAATAAGATATCAACTCCAATTATACCATTGTGGTCAACAAGCTCAACATACCCCAAATGGAACTCACTGACTTCCTAAGATCTCAGCTTCTTTAAAATAATTATACCCATCTAATCATGATATTGTAAAGGATTAAATGAAAATTTTACTGAAAGCACCTATCCCTCTTCTGCTTTAGGCACAGGAGGCAGTAATGTAGAACAGCCCGACTCTAGAATGTACATTCTCTTCTATGTAACTGGCACCCTGCAGCTGTGCACTGCATAGCCCATAAAGACACATTCAGCAGCACCTTCTGAGAAAAGACCGAAATGTGACAACAAATATCGCCAGACACTGCCAAATCTCCCCTGGGAGACAAACTAGACTCTGGTTGAGAACCACTGTTCTAGACAATTATTTGTGAAAATGACAAAATATTCCCATTTTACATTTGAAATTGAACAATTTAACTCGATGTGATGAAAATTACAACTTCGATGAAACAAAAAATTTTAAATAATCCTGGCATTAAATAAAAACATTTGACTCAAAATAGTACAAATCATTTTCTTTTTCACTTCCATTACCCAAGTACCTGGTTTAATAATTTGAACTGGATTATAGACATCTTTAATAGTAACTATCCCATGAAAATCTTTTAGCAAGACAACTCCAGATTAAAGAAGAAAAAAAAAATTAATTACTACCAGTAAGTCTTAGTTTCATTTCACTAAACTGAAAACCAATGTGAGTGAAAAGGAGTACACAAATAAAATCACCACGCTTATGGATAGAGTGCCTACTCTAGCGGATGAGGCAGGCAGAGCTCTGGGCCCATGTCACTTCCATATCCATCGTCAGACTGGCAAGCCAATAGGAAGTATTAGTAGGATAGTGTTCACTCTAGATTAACGCCAGGAGAACCTCACACTTTATGAGGTTGCAATCTGAGACTTAAGCACTCTCATTCATACAAGCACATATCCTAGAAGAAAAACATCACGCCATGAATTTCTATAAAGGATATACATATTAACTGAGATCTGGTTTCTCACGAATCATAATATGTACTAGGCAAATGTAATTAATGCTGAAGAAAAAGATAACACAAATAAAGGTGGGGGGGGACTAATTTAAGCATTACGATTTTATCTCAGAAACTATTTTTCCAAAGCGCAGAAATAAAAATACTTAGGAATATGAAAATATGACCTGTTTCTCTTACATAAATTATTTTAATACCTATTCACTGATATGCTGGGCAATCTCTGGTGCAACATTTCAAATTTAACTAGAAATATTTTTGTTACCAGTTTTCCATAGTAGAAAGGACAACTATACCTAATTATATGCTTAAATGTATTAAAGCATTACAATAAATTATCATTCCCACCTCATCAAAAACAAAAACAAAACCTTGGCATTATTTCTCTCGGTGAAAATTAGTAAGTATTCAGTTCTTTATCTTTATCTCATTCTATTACTTGGTTTCCTATACATCCAGTCAAGGACTCCACATGTCAGGAATTCTTCCTATCATCTTCCTTAAATAGTTATTTTTTCTGTGATTATAAAAATAAGTTTTTGAAAAATTTATTTCACAGTAAAATTACATTCTTCACTTTCCTTTAGTTTTCATCCAATTATTCACTTCTGTTTTCTACTGAAGATTTTATAGAGATGAAAGGTTGTTTGTTTTATTTTTAATTGCATGGCCAGCTTCAAAAAGGACTGACTAAAAACAGTAAGAGATCAAAACTTGAAATGATACCACATTCCCAAAAGTCCTGAAAAAGACAGTGAATATGTAACAAGAATAGTATCTAATCCTGAACACCTCCTGATAGCTTCTCCATTTCACTTACGGAGATTTCTAGGCAAGGAAAACAAGATCAAACTTCCCTTGGGTTACAGAACTACCATTAACCAAAATAACATCCTGGCAATTCTAAGTTGGTGTACTATTTATTTACTCTCAAGAGTTCATCTATACTCATCATTCCTTTATTTTCCAATACCACCAGCCTCTCAATACAAAACTTACATTATTCTGGTTCTCTTCCTTGTGTGCATACCTATGAAAAACTTTGAGGCATAAGCCAAAATTCAGTCTCTATTGGTTAAAAAAAAAAGATCACATATTCGAAATCAGATCTAAAATAATAAAAACTCTGTGGAAGGAGGAGATAAAAAAACATTCCTTGCCCTCTTTATACTCCACTGTTAAGATTTTTAAGATGTTCACTTGTTCAACCTCTCCTGCTTCTATGTGTCAGCTCTCAACTTGACAGCTAATACAACTTTAAGAACTATTCTTTACCACCCCCCCACACACACACCCCCACTCCCAAAAGAGTCCTTTAAAATACTTTCTGTCTAAAGAAATAAA